>NW_026682197.1:0-9072 GCF_028640845.1 Ahaetulla prasina | reverse complement strand
TTATTAGAGAGTAGGTTGTTTGTTTCTAGGTGGAGGTAATGGATTGGTTGATGATTGATTCCATTACTTTGCAGGTGACAGCATAAAGAAATTGGTCTGTAATTTTCAACTAGGCTGGGTCTCCTTTTTGAAGACAGGGATGACCATGGCTTGTGACCATAGTTTGGGAAGGGAACTGGTCCTGAAAGATGTCCTGGCTTGCTACCAAACTGATAATCTACAGCATCTGAGTATATTTCTGTTCTTTCAAATTGGTCACCCTTCCTCTTTTATTTCTCCTGGTGGTTCCTCCTCCTCCTCCTCCTCCTCCTCCTAAGCCTGTATTGCTCTTCTCTTGTTCAAAAAGAAACCTAGGTATGAAATCCAGTGTTTGTATGAACTGTTTTTCTCTTTTTTTTTCCAGCTCAAATAAGAGATTTTCACTCCATCTTACTATAATCAGAGCATGGCACATTTGCAGAAGCATGTATTGTGTTGTTTTTTTCCTGTTTGTGCTCACAGATTGCCAGGTTGAAGAAGTGATCTTGGGGTTGATTATACTAGAGGTGTACTTCTGATGGCTTGGCTGCCTGGGGGAAAATGTGTAAAATTTGTTGCACATATTACAAAGTTTTTCTGGCAACAAAAATTTGCTTTCTTGTACTGGAAGATAATTGAAAAAGATAACTTTTTCAAAGGCAACTGAATCTGGGAGGTTGAAGCAGTACAACCGAGGGCATGCTAACTATACACTTAGAGCTTCATTTTAAATGAGAGTAATTGTCCAGTGAAGTAGAGTCTCAAAATATTTCAGCTCCAAGCCTAATCTTTTCCTACTTTATGAGTGTTTAAATAATTTTGTCAGTAGACACAAAATTGGTATTCATTTGATGAGTGGACTTGTGGTAATCTGTCTCTTATTCAGAATGGGGTTTCTTACAACCAAGCAGTAGTTATATACATAAATAGGATAGATGAAAATATAGATGAAATATAGATGAAATGTAAGAATTAATTTTGACTTTACTTCCACATCTTGTTTTTAGATGAAGAGCATACAACAGAGCACACACCAAATCATCATGTGCCACAACCCCCACAGGCAGTGTTCCCTGCATGCATTTGTGCAGCTGTACTTCCCATTGTTCACTTGATGGAAGATGGAGAAGTTCGGGAAGATGGAGTAGCAGGTACTCTTTTAGTTTAAAGTTTTGGAAAGCAATTAAAAATATCTGTACTTCTTTTAGTACATTATATACATGATATATTGACCATCAATTGTGTTATAAATGTTGTACCTTGATGAACGTATCTTTTCTTTTATGTACACTGAGAGCATATGCACCAAGACAAATTCCTTGTGTATCCAATCACACTTGGCCAATAAAAATTCTATTCTATTCTATATTCTATTCTATTCTATTCTATTCTTCTATTCTATTCTATTCTATTCTATTCTATTCTGTATTCTATTCTATTAACAGTAAGCATTGTAAGCAAAGATAAATCTTTGTCTTATACACATAGACACATACCCTACTTAAGTTTCAGATTCCATTCGAAAATGGTGTTTCAGAGCACTTTTCAGCAATTCTTTGAAACAACCATGTCTTTTCTTGGGATCGCACAGCAGCTGCAGAGGGGAGATGCAACATTCACATGACTGCACTGAATGAAATAGCTTTCCCAAATTATTCTCCACATTCTGCACCGTCCTTATGTACAGAGACAATGTCTGTGCACAGAAGCATACACAGTCAGTATAATATAGTGTATGTGAGAGAATACATATGATTGATAAAATTGTTAACAAAAATTCTATGTGGATTTTTTTATCATCCCTCTTCAGTCAAAAGTTCTATTAAAATTTTTATTTGCATTTACATTGCCTGATTGTCTAGTAAAATTTGAAATCATTTGATAATCTTTAGTGTGTTTTTCCACCTTCTTCAATATTCTACATAAGCTTTACCTTTAACTGTAAAACTACATATTTTCCTGCTCCCAAGTTATGATATTGATGAAAATGTAGTGATAAGTTTTGCTTTATTACCCTTTTTGGTTGCATATTGAAAAGCATCTGTAGCATATTAAGCAGGTAAATATAGCTATACTTAAGAGCAGCTCCACAACACTGAAGATCCTACGCAATCCCTCCCAAGATTTCATGTAAAAATATATCAGGTTAACAGCTTCTACTTTTTCTTGTATGTCAGAGTATTAGCATGCCTTCTTAGAGAGTCAGATTGATCTGAGGAGGAATGGGTCTGTCTTCTTTGTGTAGAGTTACTGTGATCCTCCTTATGGATTCTGGTAGAGTTTGACATTGTAGTATGGAATAGCCTGATTGGAGTAAGTGTTAGAGATGATGGTAGATTGAATTCTATAAAAAATTGCAGATACTGGTTTATCTCTTTTTATTCTGAAGAAGTTTTTCCATGAATGTGGAATTTCACATTGGCTTTTGATCAAGGATTCCAGCTGACTTTTCACAATCATTTGGATAAAATCAAGGGCCAGGCTGCAATGGAAGAGCTGGCAGTAGCAAAAGATCTGAAATCAGTATCTCATTAGCATCTTTTGGTGAAGGGGAATCCATGGATACTTTATTTTAATGGACAGAAGGGCTCTCTTGTTTTGTGTTCCAGTGATATATTCCTTGAAGACATTTGTGCCCTTTTCCTCTTTTAGACAAAAAGCAGAAAAAAATATATCTCCCACAATAAGCAAATGTGAATTTATAGACCGTTATGCTTTCCATCATAACTGAGTTCTCTCTTCCCATTCCTATTGAATGGGAAGAGCAATATACTAAGATCGTACCTGTTTCTATGCCATAAAATAGCATGTTTGTATTTGGTTAAATATCCACTGTCACATGCAAACTGTTTCTTTCCATATCAAATACTACTACTAAGTTTAATAGGTGTTTAGGACCAAATTGGATACAGCTCGCATTACCAAACAATGTTGTGTCAAATTTAGACCAACACTATATATGGTATAAGGTTTGGCAAGAACACATTTCTGTGCTGTGAAAATTGAAAGTTTCACTAATAGTTATATTTGAAGGCACTGGTTTATCCAGTCAGGTTTGGATACATTTTCTCCTTTTGTCTTATATAGTGAGTGCAGTGGCTCAACAAGTCTTGTGGAACTGTCTCATTGAAGATCCCTCCACAGTTCTTCGACATTTCCTGGAGAAACTCACGATCAGTAATCGGCAGGTAGAGATTATGCTTTCCATAAACACATGTATTCAATCACTTAGTCAAAACTCTCTTCCAGGGGAGAGTAACTTGCAGTCCCAGGATATTGTTTACTTGTTTGTTTGACAGATATTCCAATCACAATCCAATATATTCCAATGGCTATCAGTTGTTTCTATAGTATATAATATAACAATCAAAACATCCATTAAAATCTCTCAAAGATAGCATAAAACAAAAAAATAAAAGCAACAGCAACAGCAACAAAAGAAAAAATGAAAATAAGTGAAAGATGGCATAGTTTTTAGATTACAAAAAATACTTACTTTTTTTCAACATCTCCCTAAAGGTCAACAACAATGGCTCAGCCAAATATCCACAGGGAGGCTATTTTAAAGCAGTTTCTTCTAATTCACTCTCCGTCACCTCTCAGAAGTGTGACCAAAAATAGTTTCTTCCTAAAGAAACTAATGGTTTAGATTTTTAATAGCAGGAGCAGGCACTCTTGATGATACCCAGGTGCCATGGCATGAAGGACTAAATAGTCAACACCAGCATTTTAAATTGTACCCAGAGCAACCAATGGCAACCAATGCAGAGTTTGCAGAATCTGTATTATACTGTATGCTTGCAGCACCAAGAGCCAGTGAGTACATTTGCCACTGGATTTTGGTCAGTTGGCAATTTCTAAGTAATTCAGAAATTGAGGGTAGTTCATGTAAAGTACTGCATATTGCAGTAGTCCATCTGGCTGGTAGTGAAGATAAGTCATTCTATACCAGATAGGATGGAAATTGGTGCACCAGCCAAAGCTAGGCAATATTTCTACCTTTTGTTCAAACAGAAGTCCAGAAGGATTCCTGAATTATTAATCAGCTCCTTCACCTGCTTCTTAGTGAATGCCCACACAGAGAGAATCCTGGTGCATACAGCAACTTTATTTCATTTGGGTGGAAGAAAGCAGCTTCAGTCTGTTCTTTTCCATCCAGACCTTCACAGCCTCTAGACTCCAAGACATGACATTGACAACATATCTCTTGTAACACAGTGGCAATATATAGTTGTTATAGCAACTATTATAGTTGTTAAGTGGTGATGGGGACACAATGCAAAGATCACCAGTGTTTGTGTGTGTGTGTGTATCTTTAGAAAGTCCTAGAGACCACTCCAAAGTTGTCACCCAGTTGTAATGTTTAATGTAACAATGAGGAAATTATTAAAAAAGCAAAAAGTAATCCCGTATTAAATAAATTGTATTTAAATCAAATTAAATTTAATCCAACAGATAAAATATTTGTTCCAACAGATTAAAGATATGAGATTTGGAGGGAAGTTTCAGAAAATGATAAAGGCAATAAACACAATGCAAAAAGCTAGAGTGATAATTAATGGAGACAACACCGAGAAATTCAAAAGAAATAAAGGAGTAAGACAGGGATGTCCAATGTCACCTCTGCTTTTCATCTTGACATTGGAAATGCTGCTAACCCAGATTAGGCATAATGGAGAGATAAAAGGATTAAAGATTAAAAAAGAAGAACATAAGACACAGGCATTCGCGGATGACCTAGTGTTCTTTATAGAAGAGACAGGAAACAATGTAATGAATGAAATAGAAAAATATGGGACAGTGGCAGGACTGAAAATTAATAGAGAAAAGACAAAAATGTTAGTAAAAAATTTAACTGAAAAACAAAAGAAAATTAGAAAAAGAACTGAGATTACAAATTGAAAAAAGATTAAATATTTAGGAATCTGGCTTACAGTAAGGTATTCTCAATAAAAGATGACAATTACAAAAAATTGATACAACAAATGAAAAAGATTTGGAGATTTGAGAAAAATTGCAGTTATCATTATTAGGAAGGATAGCTGTGATTAAAATGAATATATACCAAAATTATTATATTTATTTCAGGCAGTCCTTATAGAACAAGAAAGGAGATTCTTTGAAGAACTAAACAGAATAATTAAAAAGTGTATATGGCTGGGTAAGAAAGCATGGATAAATATGATAATGCTACAACACAGTAGAAGCAGAGGTGGGTTTGGATTTCCAAAATGGAAACTCTACCATCAAGCAGCAGGGCTATTATGGATTAAAGATTGGATAAATTTAGACAGTAAAAAGGGTTTTAACGATTGAAGGACATGACCTACAGGCAGGATGGCATACCTTCCTATGGGATAAACGCAGCAAGGCACATTCAAATTTCTACCGGCATCAAATAAAGAGATGCACTGATACACTGAGGACATGGGGAAAAGTGAAAAGGAAACATTATATGAAACTGCAAACTTGGGTTTCGCCCATGAAGGCAACGATCTACCTGAATACATTGGATAAAAAAAGATGATAAGCTATAAAGAATTATTAGATAGCCAGGGGAACCTTAAACCAAATGAAGAATTAAAAGAACAGGGTATAATTATAGACTGGTGGCCATACCTGCAGACACAGATACAGAAAAGATATGGAAGAATATGGAATTCAAGGGGCACCACAACAATTGGACCAAATTTTGACAGGCAAAGAAGAAAAATTTATAACAAAAGCATATAGCTATTTGTTAGAGGTAGAAATGGAAGAAGAAATAGTGAAAGGTCTGATGATAGTGTGGGTACAAAATATAGGCTGTAATATAAAATTAGAGGAATGGGAAAAATTATGGAGCAAAAATTATAAATTAACACTGTCAAATAGACACAAAGAAAATCTGTACAAAACGTTTTACAGGTGGCATTTAACACCGGCGAGATTGGCTAAAATGTATACAAATATGAAACCAGAGTGCTGGAAGTGCAAGCACAAGGATGGAACATTTTATCACATGTGGTGGCAATGCCCCAAAGCAAAAAAATTATTGGGAACAGATAAGGAGATAGCTGCAGGAGATAACAGGAGAAAAAATTGTATTTAAAGCTGAACTATTCTTATTAGGAATGATGAACCAAAAGATCCAGAAGCAACTCCAAAACATTATTCTACACATAGTAACAGCAGCGAGAATTGTCTATGCTCAATGTTGGAAACTAGAAAATACACCAGCCAATGAGATGATTATATAGAAAATACTAGAATGTGCTGAGATGGATAAGCTCATGTTAGAAATGAAAGGCAAGGAAGAAACAGAATTTTATGAGGTATGGGACAAGTGGTATAACTGGTTAAAACAGAGAAACAAAAATGTATAGGAATAAATGTAAATACCTGTAAGAGACACATGACACAGTACTGTTAAAAATGTTTATTATCAAAATTGAAAATAGAAATTAAATAATAATGATAATAAATTTTCCTATTCATGTTGAAGCATGTTGAAGCATGGCTTCTAACAGGTGGAACAAAGATGAAATCTGGCCCTTGGCTAAAAAATAAAACAAAACCCCAATGTGTTCCTGTCTTATTTGGAACTAATAATAAAATACAATTTATTAAGGCATAAATAGGTCTCAGATTTATACTGTCTCCCTTCTTTCTTCTTCATCAATATAGTTGCAAGGAAAAGATTAGGAAAATATATTTGTCTGAAATTCACTTCATATTAACTTGACTGAATCCAAATAAATAGCAGTGAATCTTTATTATGTTTTATTGAAATAATCCAATTTAAATTTATGACTTATTTTAATAAATAATATTTAATATTAACCAGATACAACTGGGAGACTTGTATTAGAATTTAGTGCATTCAATTTAAAATGAAAGTAACATCTCCAGTTTCCTGCCAATGCTCAAGGTTCATTCAAGTTAGATGATAAACTAGTTAACATCTAATACAATGAAAGAACATAAGGAGTTCAAACATTTGAAGATAAGACTAGACTTTTATCAGACTAGGGTTCTGTTCAGATGTTCTGATTAAGTTTTACACCTCTCCTGTAAGAAAAAGCTCTCCGTATTGTTTATGGGAAAACATTCGTAATACTGCAACTTGTAAAGATTTTAATTCTGTGTTACCTTAAAGTATAATAATTGATCCCTGTGCAAATAGTGAAATTGACTGCTATGCTAGAACAAATTGAAAAATTCTGCTCTAACTACAGGATGAATTGATGTATATGCTGAGGAAACTTTTATTGAACATTGGAGACTTTCCTGCTCAGACATCCCATATCCTCTTCAACTACTTGGTATGTTTTTCTGAATCCTGGGCAAAACCCAAACTATAGGCATTAATGATGCCCTTATCCAAAGCACAGACAATTGTGAATTTTGAATTAATCATAATTAGTGTCACATTCAAGAAAGAAATACATCTCCTGCACAGTTTTTCTTATAGTCAGTATGTTTTCTAGCTTTTTGGCTTTGATTTTCTGAAGATCAAAAATGTAACTGAATTTCTCTAGTGTATACATTGAACTTCAGGCAGTTATATTTTGAACCATTAATGTTCTGCTCCATCCAGTTGCCCTGACTCTAGGGATTACAGGGCTGTAAAAAGGAAGGTATTTTTTTTTTTAATTCAGCCATTTCTTTTTGCTAAAGAAGTTACTCCTTGTGGTAATCACATCTATGATGCGTATTTCAGAGTTAGTAAGACCCTCTATGTACCTTTCCAAAAGATACATTTTTGCGTGCATCATTCTTATTTCATTCTTAAAGTTAAAATTGAATTTGAAATGCTCAGAAGCATATAATTTTTTTATCCTAACTTCTTCAAAAATTTGGAGCACAAATTAGATGTACAGACAGCTTTAAAATCTATATAAAGCATACTGTCTTTTTCTTGTTTACTGCCTCTATTTATCTCATAGAATCATAGAATTAGGAAGTTGGAAAGTAACATAGGGATCCAGCTCTCTGCAATGCACAGGAAAACCAATTAATCTAACCTTCAGCAGCATCTGTCCATCTCTTCTTTGAAACAATGAGATGGGCAACATATAAATTTAATAAATAAAATAAATAAATAAAAAATAGCTGTAATTTTTGATGTGATATAGTTATATACTCCTTTTTTAGTAGAATGCAATAGTTTCACAATTGTTGTATGATCAGCTTGCCTATCTTGCTTTCTTCACTCTCTGAAAAATTAGCAATTGACACTGTGAAACTGGGGGAGGTTCCTACTCTTCATGGAGTTCTTTTTGATTGATAAAAATATTAATTTTCTCATTCTGCTGGGAGCCAAATGAAATGGCTTTTCATAAACGTATGCAGAGACTACTTAGAGTAGGCTTTGAAGTTTTATTAAGCAAGAAAAGATGTGGTTGTGTCAGTGATTTGAAGACAGGTGCTTTGTTCTCATGTACAGCAGAGCATCTCTTTCAAAGGATTTGCACAAGCCTTAATGTTAACCTTGCCATAACATTTTCTAGCATTTTTTGCAGTGGGTTTTCTTTATTTGAACTTTATGGAGAAGATAAAAGTGAGACTGATATTATAGACATCTTCTAATTTTTTTTTATTCCATCATGGTATTTTAATTAAGTTTGTAAGTTATTCCATATTTTCCTTTGGTAGGAATAGCCACCCAGATTTTCAATGAACAAGCTACAATTACTGACAGAGAAAGACTGGCTCAATCTTACACATGTTCGTATTTATCACTGGCCATCTACTTAGCTTCTGCTATAGATTGTGTACTTTATGATTCATAGGTGGGACTGATCATGTATTTTGTGCGCACACCATGTGAATGGGGCATGGATGCAATTTCAGCCACTCTGACCTTCCTTTGGGAAGTGGTGGGCTATGTAGAAGGACTGTTCTTCAAGGATCTCAAACAAACTATGAAGAAGGAACAATGTGAGGTGAAGCTTCTGGTTACTGCCTCAATGCCAGGTATGGAGGGCATTATTTTTATTTCCCTAGGGGCTTTTGGCTGGTATTTGATCTTTATTTAATAATAATAATAATAATAATAATAATAATAATAAT
>NW_026682196.1:0-2500 GCF_028640845.1 Ahaetulla prasina | reverse complement strand
GCCTCGAGGCCTCCCCGCTGGCCCTCGGGAGGTCTCTCTGGGGACGGTCGGCCCGAGTCACGCTAGAGAAAAGTCGGCACCTCGGAGGGGCGGGCGAACGCCGGGGTCGGAGCCGCGGCCGGGAGGCCGGGCGCCCGGCGACGCGCGAGGCTCCGCGGAGGAGGACGGCTTCACCCCGCGCCCGACGGCGCGGGGCCGACGGCACGCCGCGGCCCGAGCGGGAGGAGGCGGGCTCGACCCACCGGGTGGAGGATCCGGGCCCGCGAAAGCGACGCTCGAGTCGGTCGCCGAGGCGGGAGGCGTCCGCCCGCCTGAACACCGGCCCGCGGAGGGCCGGCCCGCGGAGGTCCTCCCGAGGCGACCGCGGAGTCCACGATCGATCGGGGAGAAGGAGGACCCGTCCGACCGCTCGTCGGCCTCCCCAGGGCGAACGAGAGCGGTCCCTGCCGCGGACGGGTGGCGCCGCACGGCACAGCACGGTGTACTTGCCGCCGGTGGAGGAGCCGGTAGACCGGCACGCCTCAAGGGTTCTGAAAACCCAGTCGCCAGAAATCTCCGCGCACCTGGCGAACCCGGCTTTGGGATCCTCGACGCCGTGGGAGTTTCCGGCGTCCGCGGCCGGGCGACGCCGGGGCTCCCGGGTGCCGGGGGCGGCCGCAGCCGCCGAGTCCGCCCCCTGTCCGCCTTCCGAGTGGACCGGGACGGGGCGGCTCCACTCCCAGAGAAACACCACCGGTCTACCGGGCCTGGGTGCGGCGACCGGCGGAGAGGGAGGGACCACATCCCGGCGCCGTGCCGGCGGGCCTCGGTCGCCCACCTCGGCCGAGGCCCCGGCCCCGCCGCCCGGCCCCGGAGCCGCCCGCGGCGGGCAGAGGGACCGGTCTCCCGGACCCGGCGCGGCGGCAGCCGCTTGGCGCGCGGGACGGGATCCCGGCGCCGGGGCCTCGGGCCTCGGTCCGTCACCTCGGACGAGGCCTCGGTCCCGTCGCCGGGCCCCGGAGCCGTCCGCGGCGGGCAGAGGGGCCGGGCTCCCGGGCCTGGCGCGGCGGGCTCGGCGGGAGGGATCCGGCCCCGGCCTCGGCCTCGGTCGGGCACCTCGGGCGAGGCCGCGGTGCCGCCGCCGGGCCCCGGAGCCGCCCGCGTCGGGCAGAGAGACCGGTCTACCGGGCCTGGGCGCGGGACGAGACCCCGGCGCCGGAGCCTCGGCCTCGGTCCGCACACCTCCGCCGAGGCCGCGGTGCCGTCGCCCGCCCCGGAGCCGTCCGCGCCGGGCAGTGGGACCGGTCTCCCGGCCCCGAACGGCGGCAGGCGCTTGAGCGGGACGGGATCCCGGCGCCGGAGCCTCGGGCCTCGGTCGGGCACCTCCGCCGAGGCCGCGGTCCCGTCGCCGGGCCCCGGAGCCGTCCGCGGCGGGCAGAGGGACCGGTCTCCCGGACCTGTCGCGGCGGCCTCGGCGGGGGGGGGTCCCGGCTCCGGCTCCTCGGCCCTCGCGCGGGGACCTCCCGCGGGGCCGCGGTCCCGTCGCCGGGCCCGGGAGCCGCCCGCGGCGGACAGGAAGCCCGGCCTCCCGGGCCTGGGCGCGGGACGGGACCCCGGCGCCGGAGCCTCGGGCCTCGGTCCGGCACCTCCGCCGAGGCCGCGGTGCCGTCGCCCGGCCCCGGCCCCGTCCGCGTCGGGCAGGGAGACCGGTCTACCGGGCCTGGGCGCGGGACGGGATCCCGGCGCCGGAGCCTCGGCCCTCGGTCCGGCACCTCCGCCGAGGCCGCGGTGCCGTCGCCCGGCCCCGGGGCCGTCCGCGTCGGGCAGGGGGACCGGGCTACCGGGCGCGGGCGCGGGGCGGGACCCCGGCGCCGGAGCCCCGGGCCCGGGGACCGGTCTGCCGGCCCCGGCGCGGCGGCATCGGCGGGGACGGATCCCGACCCTCGGTCGGGCAGCTCCGCCGAAGCCTCGGTCCCGTCGCCCGGCCTCGGGGCCATCCGCGGGATGCGGCGGGACCGGTCTACCGTGAGGCGGGCGGGACCGGTCTACCTTCTGGGAAAACGTCTGCAGTTTCAAGAGTCCTGCTTTCTTGGGAAGATTGGAGAGGTGAGACCTCACACTCACTCCTGACCCTGGCCCTGGCCCCGCCCCTGCCCCGCCCCGCCCCTGCCCCTGCCCCGGCCCCAGCCCCTGCCCCTGCCCCTGCCCCGCCCCGCCCCGGCCCTAACCCTAACCCTAACCCTAACCCTAAGCCTAAGCCTAAGCCTAACCCTAACCCTAACCCTAGCCCCAGCCCCAGCCCCAGCCCCAACCCCAACCCCAACCCCAACCCTTAGGGGGTTTACCTCCAATGGGATTTTCCCATATCTTTACCTGAAAGGAAGAAAAGCCTGACTTACAAAGCCAGCACCCTTCTCGGCATACTGATGCGCTGGAATTCATTGGCGACCTCCATTTTGCTCTAGGAATTCAAGGCGATCAAACCCTAACCCTAACCCTTACCCTAACGCTAACCCCAGCC
>NW_026682195.1:0-9074 GCF_028640845.1 Ahaetulla prasina | reverse complement strand
CTTGCGATATGATAGAACCCAGGAATTTGAAGGTTTCTACTGTTGATACTGTGTTGTCTAGTATTGTGAGAGGTGGAAGTATGGAAGGGTTTCTCCTAAAGTCTACCACCATTTCTACGGTTTTGAGTGTGTTCAGTTCCAGATTGGTTTGGTTGCACCAAGGCTAGTCATTCGACCTCTTGTCTATATGCGGATTCGTCATTGTCTCGAATGAGACCAATCACTGTTGTGTCATCTGCGAACTTCAGTAGCTTAACAGATGGATCATTGGAGATGCAGTCATTGGTATACAGAGAGAAGAGAGTGGGAGAGCACACAGCCTTGGGGGCCCTAATTGTACAGGTATTTGATGTGATCTTGCTTCACCTGCTGCTTCCTGTTTGTTAGGAAGCTTGTGATCCACTTACAAGTCTGTTCAGGTACCTGTAGCTGGTTTAGCTTAGTTAGAAGAATGTCTGGAATGATGGTATTGAATGCTGAACTAAAGTCTACAAAAGGACCCTTGCATAGGTCTTTGAGACTCAAGATGTTGTAGGATGTGCAAAGCCATCCATCATGTGGATTTTCCTGTAGTTCCATCTCTAACTTCTTATACTCTTCCTCCTGTTTCTTTTGTATTTGTCTATTCTGTTTGTTCTGTTTTCCTAGATAAGTTATTGTCTCTAATATATGTTTTACTGGTATCCCACATTTTGTAATGACATATATTCTTTTTATTTTCTTTAAAGAACTTGGTCAATTCTTTTTCCTTATACTGCTGAAAATTCTTTTCATTTGATAGTTTTGATTCAATATAAAGAGTGGAAATGTGGTGTAAAGGTTGAAATATGCTTAATAAAATTTTATTTTTAAAAGAAAATCTAGACTCTAGATTGTTTAGAGGTGGATTACAAACCGTTGAACTGCCGACCTTTTGATCGACAAACTCAGCATTTTAGCCACTGAACCACCATGTCCCCAGCACCTTAGGAAGCATTAAATGGGCAGGAGAGGCTCCCAGCCTTTTCAAAAATTGTAAACTCAACTAACTGATTACAGCCCATGTGATATTATGTAAATATGCCTAAGGCAAATAAGTAGCTCAAAGGAAAGGAAAATATTAGAATGAACCAGGAATCAAAATGTGGCACATTCCTGCCAGAAGACAGGCTGGCAGATATATTTCATTTCACTTGGTTGGAAAAGTATCTGTAGAAATGCAATTACAGCCCAAGTTCTAGTCTAATAGAGCCTTCTTTGTGAGTACTCTGTCCCTTCATAAGTTCAGATAGGTTTGATGTTTTTCTTAGTTTCCAAGGCCTGCAAACTTCAATAGTAATCTGAAACTGTGCTTCAGTGTTAGATACTTTATACTTTTTTAAAAAGTATCTTCCATCCTTGGCAGCACTTTAGAAGAGAACTTTAATATTGCCTTTGATGTTGCAGATTGTTGGGTGATTGAAAACTGCCCCCTTCAAAGATTTCTTGTGTATTTTCCATCAGAGAAGCCTGCAGACTCTAATAGCATTCTGAAGATCAGGCTGTGCTTGCATGTTAGATATTTTTTTATTTCTTCTTTTTTTATGTACCCTGGAAAATCCTTGAAAAGCGAACTTTAGTTTTCCTTTGAAGCTATAGATTGTTGGGTTTCTGAAAATTGCCCTTCTTCAAAGTTTTCTCCTTGAGAGTAACCACCGAGTTTGATCTTTGATGAAAGAAATGCATTTTGTGTCCCCTGGTATAATTTTATTACTATCTTTATATGTAGCATGCACACATTTAAGCTCCCTAAACTCTAACTTTCTTCATCTGGTTCATTTATTGATGTCCAATTGTAGAGAGATGTTGTATCTGTGCCCCTGAGCCGGCCCTGCTGCCAGAAAATGACTTGGAGCCAGGCCTGCTGCCAGAAAGTGACTTGAAGAGTGAGGGGGAAGGGCCGTCAGGACTTACCTCGGGTGCACCAGCTTCCCTGGCTCAGCTCCAGGAACCAGAAACAGGCCAGGTGGAAGAGATAATGAGGCCTCCATCCCCTGACTCTTCCCCCCCCCAGGCCATGCCTGCAGACCCAGCTGATGGCAATCAGGCTTGGTTGAAACCTAGGTTTCATAGGCAGGAGAGGAGGGAACAACAGAAGCAAGGGTGGGGCAGGCCTAGCAAGTGCTGATTCATGGAGCCACATTCCACAGGATAGGCAAGAGCTGCTGTGTCTCTTTGTATCAGCCAAATCCACTGATTGAGCTGACATTTGTTCCTGGGTGACTCACCAGCATCGTGGAAGATAACGGAGGCTCTTGGCTATTCTGCTGCCAGAGCTGATAGTGCCGGCTAATTAAGCCATCACTCGGATGGAGGCGAAGGAGGACAGAACAGATGTCTATCACCTCAGATTAATTTTATAACTTCAGGTGCTTCAGATTGATGAGACAATCAATTAAATTTGTTCCAATTAGAATGGAAAAACTATTAGCTTTTCATCATGAGGGTTGGGCATAACATTGGTTTTCCATAATACAGAACTATTTGTTCTCCTTCAGTAGGATCAGAATGGTTGGGTCTTAAATACTTTTCAAACAATTACACAAAGAGGAATCTCTGTACATACCAGCTTTTTCCTCTTTTCTGAATTGTCTACTTGGTATGAACTAGAAGTATTGGTATAGATAACCTTTTGAAAAGCAGCATCCAAGTTGTGTGGATAAAAATTGGGTGGATGATTTATTCAGATTTCTTCAAAAGAAAGGAAAGTATCTCTTAAAACCTATTAATATCAACTGAAGTATTGGAGGACAGGAAGACAACTATGTATTGGAAATGATATTGTGCATTGAATTACAGAAAATTATTAGACATTCTTTACCCAAATTGTGAATAAAGAAATACAAGAATATCACATTCCAGCAAAAAAAAAAGTCTCCATTGACATTATTTTCAGAGCAAATTCTCTTTCATCAAACTGAATGAGAAACTACTAAGAAAAACGTGCAGGAGAATTTCATCAAAGGATACTGTTTGGAATAAATTTGGAAGTAATCTCAGAAGTCATCTGGTTCAACTCTTTGCTCAATATACAATGTATTAAAGAATTTGAGGCAGATAGTTATCTGACCTCTACTTGAATACCCAAATGAACAATAATAATAATATTCCACACACATCCTCACATCCAGGACATAAACTGTTTCAACTCCTACCTTCAAAACGACGCTATAGAGCACTGCACAACAGAACAACTAGACACAAGAACAGTTTTTCCGAAGGCCATCACTCTGCTAAACAAATAATTCCTCAACACTGTCAAACTATTTACTAAATCTGCACTACTATTAATCTTCTCATAATTCCCATCACCAATCTCTTTCCACTTATGACTGTATGACTGTAACTTTGCTGGCAATCCTTATGATTTATATTGATATATTGACCACCAATTGTGTTGTAAATGTTGTACCTTGATGAACGTATCTTTTCTTTTATGTACACTGAGAGCATATGTACCAAGACAAATTCCTTGTGTGTCCAATCACACTTGGCTAATAAAATTCTATTCTATTCTATTCTAAGATGACTACATCACTGAGTGAGAACCTTTACCATCAGGAAAGTTCCCCTAATATCTAAATTGAATCTATGTTTTCTTTAAGTTCAGCACATTTGTTCTGGTCCTGTCTAGTAGGGCAACAGAGAACAACTTAACTCCCTCCTTTGTATGAACATCCTTTAAATATCTGAACACTGCTTCACATATTCCTCTTTCTCCTCAGTCTTTTCCTCAGGCTAAACATAGAATCCTTTTAATTATTCCTCATAGGATTTAGATTCCATCTTGGTAGCCACATTGACATTGAGTTTGTATTGCAGACTTGGTTTCAAAGGCAAATTTTTAGTAGTAGAGAGAATTCTGTATGTCATGGGCTATATCTCTTTGGTAATGAGGCAATGAAAGTACAGGAAGGTATTTTGCAGAGGTTGGTTTGGTAATTTGGGGATTAGCAAATTTTGCACAAATCATATTGCAGTTGTGTATTTATTATTTTTGATACATAGAATGTATTTCAACCTGGATTTTATTAAAAAAAACACCTGTATTCCATTTGATGGGTTTTTTTTTAAAGGATATCTTTGCCACATTAATCCTGCTGGTATCAAGCAATGTTGGCAATATAGTTTAATAAATGAAACATAGAAATGGAAAGGCCATTGAATCCCACCTTGTTTGCAGTAGGAATCCAAATTAAAGCTTTGCAGACAGACGACTGTGTATGATCCCACAATCTCTCTGAGTAATTGATTCCAATGCTGTGCTGTCTGAGGCTCCCCCCATCCCGCTTAATATTAAATCTGAACCTATCTTCTTGTAACTTAAACCCATTATTCCATTATACCTGCACTTTTGGAATGAGAGATAACTATTCTTAACTTTCTTTTTTATTTAAGAGTACAGACCTGTACACAGTATTCAAGGTAAGACCTGTACAAAGCCAGGGGGGGAAAAATACTTCCCCTCAATTTTGAAATCATATTTCTGTTAATGGAGCCCAAACTGAATTTTCTTCTTTTGAGTCACATTGCTCTGCTGGTCCATAGAATCAAGCACAATTGCAAGATGATGACGACGACAATGTTGTTTTCAAGTAATCTTGAAGAATGTATGTATATGTATATAGCAATAGCGCTTAGATTTATATACGACTTCATAGTGCTTTTACAGCCCTCTCTAAGAGGTTTACAGAGTCAGCCTATTGCCCCCAACAATCTGGGTCCTCATTTTACCCACCTCGGAAGGATGAAAGGCAGAATCAATCTTCAGCCAGTGAGATTCGATCTGCTGAACTGCAGCTAGCAGTCAGCTGAAGTAGCCTGTAGTATAGTACTGCACTCTAACCACTTCGCCACCTTGGCTCTATGTATATGTATATGTGTATATGTATATGTATATGTATATGTATATGTATATCTATGTGTATATCTATATCTATATCTATATCTATATCTATATCTATATCTATCTATATGATCTATATGTATATGATCAATAGCACTTAGATTTATATACCACTTCACAATGCTGTACAGCCTTCTCTAAGTGGTTTACAGAGTCAGCATATTGCCCCTAACAATCTGGGGCTTCATTTTACCAATCTTGTAAAGATGGAAGGGTGAGTCAACCTTGAGCAGTGAGACCTGAAATGC
Organism: Ahaetulla prasina; assembly: GCF_028640845.1. Classification (NCBI taxonomy): domain Eukaryota; kingdom Metazoa; phylum Chordata; class Lepidosauria; order Squamata; family Colubridae; genus Ahaetulla; species Ahaetulla prasina. The sequence goes on along the minus strand of NW_026682195.1, from coordinate 3,902 downwards.
CAAACTGCTGGTAACAGGTGGTCAGCAGAAATAGACTGCAGTACTGCATTCTAACCACTACTCCACTACGGTAACCACACACGTACACAAATTTTTAAGAAGGGAGACACACACATACTGTACATACACACACATATACTGTATGTGTGTGTGTGTCTCCCATCTTAAACATTTTTTTTTTCTAAATGAAGAACTTTACACTTTTTAATGTTAATTTCCTTCTGTTACTGTTTATAGTTACTGTAGCATGTCTTATGCTTAACATAGTAGTTTTGAATTTTATTTCTGTTTAAACCTCCTGACCCATCCAAACCCACCAGTTACTGGTGAGTTAATTTCATCCTTCAAGGCTTTCTGAAATCATTCATTTTTTAACAGCCTGTGGAACAACATGGGAGGCAGTCAGATTTTTAGGAACATCCGATTTCTTCATGTTTGTATAACTGCTGTAAAGCATTCTACATTTATAGCAGTCCCACTATTTAAGTAAGATGTTAGATTTAAAAAGCACTTATGATTTGTTTAGCTAGATTGATTCTTGATGGTTTGTTCATGCTGCATTCAAGTAATTGTCTCATTGGTTGGCAAGTAGTTTCAGATCAATCATTTTATGATTTGCTCTAGAATCTGCCCATCTCCTATACACAGAAATCATTATTCTGAATAAACATCCATAGAATTGAGTTTTTAAGCTTATTTTACCTTCCTTGGTGGTACATGGCCAGAAATACTTCCTACTTCTCCTCCCTTGAATTTTTCTTTGCTGAACAATACCCTTCAAATTTGCATGCCTTGTGAATTCAGTTTGCTTTATGATTAAAATTCTGCTATTAAGTGTACTTTCCTCTAACTTTTTCTAATGATATACAAATGACTAAGCTAAATTAGTTTTTTTAAAGCATACCCATTACTTCAAACCTTTCATAAGCTTCTTGAGAATTGTGCTTTATCAGCTGTTTGAGTTGATGGATAATCATAAAAAAGAGCAAAATAACCACATATGGAATCTAATAAGACATTAAGCAGGCTACATACTAATTAGGTTTTGAGTAAGTGAGTAAGAGTATCCAGAAATATGTAATGAATAATTAGGAAGTCTTAAAAGATCCATAACTTCTGTTGAAATAATTGTTTTTGCTTAAGTGCATCTTTTACATCTATCTCTCAAATCTGTGTATAAAATGTAGTAAAAGACTGTAACTTCATGAATAGGAAATAGAACATAAAACATAGAATAACAGACTTGGAAGTGACCTTGGAGGTCATGTATTCCAACCCCCTGTTTGAACAGGAGAGTCTGTCAGGATTCCAGAAAAACCTCTTCTGCATAAAAAAAACTCAGAAGCCATTGTCTTTCAGAGTTCTTTACTAGCATGAGGAAACTGGCACACGATGAGTGAAATTCCAAAACTGAACTTCCGGATTCTTTTCCCAGTTATACAAATCCCAAGAGTCCCACCCCCCTGACCCCTTTGCTGGTCACATGGTCCCACGTTCTCCCAGTTCATTCAAATATCTTCGCCACTCTTCCTGCAGATGTGAACACCATCCGACCTTGACCGCTTGAAGAATGTTACCATACCCCTCAACCCCCCTTCTTCCCCTCAGGGGAAAAATGTGGCAGCGTCTGGAACCCTAAAGTCTAGTAGGGTTTCCAGGCCTGACAGAGTCTTTACCATTTCAGAAAAGTGATCCATTCTCTTCCAGTCTCTTCTTGAAAGCCTCCAGTGATGGCAGATCCACAACTTCTGAAGGTAAGCCACTTCCAGTGGTTGATTGTTCTCACTGCTAGGAAATTTCTCCTTAGTACTAGGTTGCTTCTCTTCTTGATTAGTTTCCATCCATTAGTTCTTGTAAAACTCCTGTAGAGGAAAAGCAGGTGAAATGCCTTAATATTATGAAACTAGTGATATTGTGCTATAACTGAGAATAGCAGGAAATCATAATTAATATTTCTAATAATTCAAAACAGTTGTGGACAAGAAGCCGGCAACATTTAAATTGACTAAGGTATTATCCTCAGTAATTCAAAAGTACAGGTAGTCTTTGATTTATGACCACAGTTGAGTCACAAATTTCTGTTGCTAACTGAAACAGTTGTTAAGTGAATCATTGCAGTTGTTAAGTTAGTAACAAGTGAGTTTGTTTATCAGAATGCTGCAAACGATGATCACATGAACATGGGACATTGCAACTGTCATAAATATGAACCAATTGCTAAACATCTGAATTTTGATCACATGACATGACTCAAGGTTGACACAGCCTTCCATCCTTCCGAGTCAGTAAAACGAGAAGCCAGATTTTGGGGGGGCAATATGCTAATATTTATAAGCCATTTAGAGAGTGTTGTAAAGCCCTATGGAGTGGTATATAAGTCTAAGTGCTATTGCTATCTTCTTTCATGTTCCTCTTTTCTATAGATCACATTCTTGGGAAGGTACAAGTCTTGTCACCAATCTAAATTGTTTGCTTTTAGAAACTGTTGAAATTACACTGAGCAGACTGTAGTTGCCAACTCTTGGTTTAGGATTAAACATTAACACGAAAGTCTTGAAATTGGGTTGAGAAATACTGTACAATGTCAAGGCAGGTACTGAGAAAATACTGGAGATTTAAGTGTTAATAAATAAGAACAAATTTAAAAGTTTTGCTCCTAATAATGCTTTTGCTATTACCTAATATTGGTGATACCTTTTAATAATGCAATTCTACTTATTAACTCTGAAGAAAGCCTCAAACACACATATGCACCTGTTGATGACAGCACAGCAACTTTTTATACCTATATTTAGATGGATTGATGGATCTAAAGACAATGCAAAAGAGTCGCGAAATCCACATGTAATTAACTTAGCTTGATTTCAAAGTTATGATCCAGGAGTAAACCAGGACATGTTGATTTTTGGATACCAGGCATCTCAATTCCATAAGCAGGATCCAGCTGCCTTGGCTAAATTTTATTTTATCAATCCTTATGCTTGAAATTTTCCCTTCCTCCACTTTTAATGAAATGTCTTTATTTAGGAGGTCTTCGAATAGGTTGCAAGTTGGCCAGTTGTCCAGAAGAGAGAAACAGCTGGATTTTTAAAATGAATAGCTGGGTAACTACTTCTTATGTGTCTCCCAATTTCTACCACTGTGAAGTGTCTTGCTGTACCAAATATTAAGATTGACATGGATGTATTCATGAACTATTGTTAACCTTGCTATTGCTATAGTCATATGCTGAAATGGCTTCTCATTTAGAAATTTCATGTGTTACATAAGAACATATTCCAGAAACGTTGGAAGGACACCAGCTTTTTCTGGAGAGATGGCTAACTGAATCATTCACACTGCTCTGGATATTTTTAATTTCCACCAAATATACCTTAATTTATCCTCAAACCCACTCTCCAAAATATGACTTAAAACAAGTATGTGACATATGCACTGTCCCACTGAAGATATTCTATGGAAGAAAAGATCAATAGCATGCCTGTAGTGTTTAGTTATTCCTATTCATTAAATATAATTTGTCATCATTTGGAAGCAATAATATTATTTTTCTACAAAAGGAAAAAGAAACCCACAAGCTAATAAATACAGTTTGATCTCTGGAAATTGTCTAGTTTTACATATCCTTAGTCGTTCAGTGCTTTTTACCCCCCTAACACAGTTATTCCTTAATTTTGTGCTTGCTTTCTTTGTGTAGGAGATAATCAAGAATTTCAAAGCAGGTCATTTTCTTCCTGAAAGACAAACAGAACAGTAGAGTTTTCAAATGCTATGCAGAATACTTGCTAGAAGGACATTGCTGATTTAGGCAAGCTCATCATTTATAGAGCACATTGCAGTGCAAACAACAATATTCATTCAAAAAATATACTGAATTTTAAAACTGAATTGTTCTTTTGTAA
>NW_026682194.1:0-9083 GCF_028640845.1 Ahaetulla prasina | reverse complement strand
AGGTTCCTACTCTTCATGGAGTTCTTTTGATTGATAAAATATTAATTTTCTCATTCTGCTGGGAGCCAAATGAAATGGCTTTTCATAAACGTATGCAGAGACTACTTAGAGTAGGCTTTGAAGTTTTATTAAGCAAGAAAAAGATGTGGTTGTGTCAGTGATTTGAAGACAGGTGCTTTGTTCTCATGTACAGCAGAGCATCTCTTTCAAAGGATTTGCACAAGCCTTAATGTTAACCTTGCCATAACATTTTCTAGCATTTTTTGCAGTGGGTTTTCTTTATTTGAACTTTATGGAGAAGATAAAAGTGAGACTGATATTATAGACATCTTCTAATTTTTTTTTATTCCATCATGGTATTTTAATTAAGTTTGTAAGTTATTCCATATTTTCCTTTGGTAGGAATAGCCACCCAGATTTTCAATGAACAAGCTACAATTACTGACAGAGAAAGACTGGCTCAATCTTACACATGTTCGTATTTATCACTGGCCATCTACTTAGCTTCTGCTATAGATTGTGTACTTTATGATTCATAGGTGGGACTGATCATGTATTTTGTGCGCACACCATGTGAATGGGGCATGGATGCAATTTCAGCCACTCTGACCTTCCTTTGGGAAGTGGTGGGCTATGTAGAAGGACTGTTCTTCAAGGATCTCAAACAAACTATGAAGAAGGAACAATGTGAGGTGAAGCTTCTGGTTACTGCCTCAATGCCAGGTATGGAGGGCATTATTTTTATTTCCCTAGGGGCTTTTGGCTGGTATTTGATCTTTATTTAATAATAATAATAATAATAATAATAATAATAATAATAATAATAATAGCCGAATGGATGCTAAGGTATCTTCACACAGACAAAATAGAAATCATTGTTTATTCAGAATGCTCTTGGTTTGGAAATTTAGATGTTTAATTTGATGATTAAAATTAAGGAAAACAAAACTTCATTCTGACAAGCTAATTCAGTTTCTGGGAGTTATCTAGATGTTTGAAAGCTGGTGAACTTCATTTGTAAAGACATAAGGTTAACTTGAGCATTAACATATTGAATTCTGGTTTGTTCAGAAATCTATATAAATATAGAATATATATATATAAATAATTTTCTGAATTACTTTTAACTATAACAGAATTTATTTGCCAAACATATACCTCCCCTAATTTTTGTAAGTGAAGGGGAACTTCAGACTGTTATTCATCTGCCTAAAGTTTTCCTATCCAAATATTATTGTTTTCAACATCAACACAATTCATCATTGGTCTAGTGCATTGTACCAAGACTCCTCATTCTTCTTGGTAAATTAACTTGCTTACAATAATATTTTTTAAGTTGATGATTCCAGCTGCATTGAAAGGCTAATTTCTAGTTTTGCCTATGATCAAAGAAAGTACAATATAATCAATTTACAAGCTTAACTTGAAAAACTTTGGGTTTCATAACTGTAGTATTTCAGTGGGCATCACCTTGCAAGCTTAGTGTTGACTCATGTGGAATTGACCATAGCATAAATCTAATAAATGCATAAAACGGCACTGTGTGTTGCATTGGATATATGCAGACCCCCCTTTTCCATATCTGTACTGGTTTTAGTGACAGCTTTGATTCCTCAGTACTACAGAAAGTTCTTATCACAGCATTTGAATTTCTCAATTAATACAGCCACCTGGCATTATCATAACAAATATGTCATTTTAATTCGGGGTTTTATTAATATTTCTAAAATTTTAAAACTAATTTTTTTAATTATCAGCCTTTTTGTAATTTGCTAGGTTTTAAATGTTTTAATTGTATATATTTCGTGTTTTATCTTTGGCTGTACACCGCCCTGAGTCCTTCGGGAGAAGGGCGGTATAAAAATTTAATAAATAAAATAAATAAATAAATAAATTTGAATGTTGCAAGCAATGTAGATTTTCTGGCTATTTCAACATATGTAGAATTAAGGCAAATACCAGTATCTTTTTTGTAGTCATGGAGAAAGCATAGAAGAAACAAATGTAGCCCAACTGACACTGATTGCAGGTGCCTCTATTAATGGTCCATTCTTTTAGAATCCTCCACTTCAGGCGTCCCCAACCTGGGTCCATAGACCTATACCTGTCCGTGGCATGCCATAAACTGGGCTGCACAAACAAGCGAAGCCTCATTCGTGGGATGCAGGCAGAACACGAACCCATGCCCCCTCTCTCTACGGAACCAGTTCCTGGTGCCCAAAAGGTTGGGTGCCACTGCTCTACTTCATACAAAATCACACGCAATATCCTAGAGGAGACAACCAATCAGCTATGGACATTGCCCAGGGCATGGAAATTTTAAAATGCATCAGTGTGCTCAGTTAGTACTGTGAAATTTTCACCAACTTAATACAGCTACAGTATTGTCAGTAAGGGAGAAAACCTAATTGCTCCTATTAAGAAACTATTATAGGCTGTCCTCATAACCATCCATTGAAAATAGTGGCTTATGACCAGGTTTCACATTTGCAATTGTTGTGGCATCATCATAGTCACATAAACAAAATTCGGGCACTTGGCAACTGGGACATATTTATGAGAGTTGTACTGTCCCATGGCCATGTGATCATCATCTGCAACCTTCATAGCTGACGACAAGCAAAATCAATGGGAAGCCAGATTAGTTTAAAAACTGCATGATTCACTTAAAAGCTGTGGCAAAAATGTCATAAAATGAGGCACAACTCTTAACAACTGCCTTGCTTAGTAACATAAATTTTGAGGCCAGTCATGGTCATAAATCGAGGTCTACCTATTCACGTTTCTGGTATAAAAAGGTATGTTAAATAAAAGCCTAGGTAAATATAGTGCTGTTAAAGGACTTTGCTACTGGGCCCATCAGTGTTTTATTTCTACCTTGGGGGACTATAAGTACATATAGAACATGAATATCTGCAAAGGGGAACCTGCTCTGGATTAACTGTGATGGGATAAACTCAGTTGTACCAGATTTCTGTACATGCACATAGGCCTTCACGCACCTAAGCTGCTCTATGGCAGAAATGCACCTAGTGGTATGAAAATGGTCTGTTGTTGACTATGGGAATGCTCATGCTATAGCTCTAAAATCCACTCAGATGACTTATAAGGAGGTTTAAATTGATTTCAGCCAATAAGACTGAAATTATAAATTTAGATTATTTTTCAGGATAACTTGGCCAATCTTTTCATTATGCTATTCCTTTATAATAGTTGCCTGTGTACCTGAAAATAAAAGAATGCGGTATTCTGAGCCAGCTGACATTTCAGGAAAAAAATTTCCGGTCTGTTGAAAATCAGCTTTTTAAAGTTCTAACATATTTCACATTTTATCCTCTTTCAAGGAAATTGGCATAAAATAGATGAGTTTATCCCAATGTTCCTGGCTTGTAGCAACCCTGTTAAAAATGGTAGAAGTTGTCTAAAGCCACATAGTTTGTCTGTTTTTATAAACCTACATAATTTTCTTATTATCATTAGCAAAACACAGGAAATTACAGTTGTGGCAGACGTAATATTTCATTGAAGTAGTGTTATGAAGTAGATTATTATTAATTCTGCTACAAGAAATGAGTTTGCATAAATTTAGGCGGGAAGTGCTAAGGAAAAAAGATCATGCTGAAATCTCATATACTTTTTATTACTTCCTATCAAAGGAGCAGGACACTAATAAGTGAGGATATACAGTATGTCTTACAGTTTAATTATTACAGAAGTACAGTTTAGATAAATCCGGAAAAAATGCCAAGCCTGATGTAAAATGGATTTATCTTAATAATATCTTTAGAATACAAACATCCATTTTTTAAAATAATATAAAATTTTATAGCTTGATCAATATCCAAATAGCATAACTATCAGCAGAGACAAAGATACAATATTTATTCCTATCTTTTTTTTTTTTTTTGGTCAAAGTGACATACATACCTAATGCTGATAACCTAAAATAGCAGTTACTTTTTCTAAAGGTGTGACCACAGCAAAGGAGGACAACAGATGGGCATATATTAAACTTCATTGAGAATTATCCTTATTAACGCTATAATTTAATGACTCCCCCCTCTCCTGCTATGCAGGAAATTATGTAAGAGTGGTCCTTGGTGCTCTCTGAGCTTGCTTGATTTCTTTTTTTATTTAAAAAAAAATATTTCCATTTTCCAACATCATATTTATGTACAAACTATTATCCATCATTAATCATTAATTTTTATTTATTGCTGATTGGGGCCTGCCTGACTGCCACTTCCTTTCTTCACAACCTCCCTCTACCCTCTACTACTTTCCCCTCCTTCATCTCCTTCACTTTACTACTTCCTCTCCTCCTTCTCCACTCCTCCCTTCTTCCACCCTATCTAACCTTCTTATTCCCCTCCTCCTTCTCAACTCTTTCCTACCTACTTTCTTCCTTCTACTCCTCTCTCCCTTTCTTTCTGAAATGGCAGTCGGGCAGCCCCAATATCATTTAAATTTTAATTTCATATCTTCAGACATTACTGTACATTAATAACCAATCCATGTATCATTCCCCCCCTTCCCCTCACCCCTTCCACCCCCCGGACTTCCCAGAGCAAATACCGGGTATTATGACCAACAATCACAAGCTAAAGTATACAAAATATACATAAAGTCCCACCCCTCAAAACTTTAAAACTTTAAATCCCCTCACAATAAAAATAAAGAGATAAGAAAGAATAATAAAAAAGAAAAAAGAAAAGAAACAGTACCAACTTCACATATTACTTCTTCTTACAATCCATTTTTAAAATTAATCCATCTTCTCAAATTCAAATTTTTCCCACTTGTATATTCCTTCAAATTTCATAAGTCCATTTCTTAAATTACAGTCCATCTTCTCGAGCTCAAATTTTCATCACTTATATATTTCTTCAATTGTCATAACATTTAATGTCCGTTTTTCTTACAGTCCATTTTAAAAATTAGTCTATCTTCTCAAATTCAAATTTTTCCCACTTGTATATTCCTTCAAATTTCATAAGTCCATTTCTTAAATTACTATCCATCTTCTCAACTCAAATTCTCATCACTTATATATTTCTTCAATTGTCATAACATTTAATGTCCAATCTTCCAATACTACTCCATCAATCAAATATCATTTCGAATAAAATCTCTCAAATACAATATTTCCACCTTAACTTCATAACTTTTACTGTCTATAAACGTGTCAATTAAAACAAATAATCATTTAAGTTACATCCACAATATAACAGTAAACAGTTAAAATCATTACATCCACAACATTATCTAAATTCATAAATTTTACTTTCCATCCTTCACAATTAAATAATATCATCCCATAGGTTTATACCATACAAATAGCAAATAACAAAAATCCTATAATTTATACCCTAAACAAATCAATTCCAAAAATTAACCATAATCATCATATTCACATCTTAAACATTCCTCCCCTCTCCTATTCTATTTTCCATCATTTTCAAACCAGTTAACTTAGCATCTAACAACAAAAGATTCCCACTCTTTAAAACATTAATATAGAAGTGTCTTGCTTTCATAACTGAACTAAGAAAATACTTTCTGCCTCTAAAATTCACTGACAAACCCATTGGAACTTTCCATCTAAAATATATCTGATGTTTCTTAAACTCATCCACTAAAAAAGCAAATTCTCTTCTCTTTCTTAACATTTTAGGAGGAATTTCCTTCATCATTTTTATATCTTGTCCCAATATTTGAAATTTATTTTTATAAAAGGCTTGCAAGATTTCATACCTAATCTTTTTAGTTGTAAAATAAATAACCACATCCCTCGGTAATCTATTTTGTCTTGCCCAAGAATTAACACGATAAATTCTTTCAATATTAATCTCAAAATATTCTGGCTCCACACCCTTTATCTGAGCAAAGGCTTGCGTAAAACTCTCTTTTAAATTTTCCTTCCTACTTTCCCTCAACCCCCTCACCCTTATAGCACATTCCATTAATCTATATTGTAATATTACTCTTTCTTCATCTGCCCTATCTACCTTTGCCTGTATATCTTCCATCTTATTATCTAAGTTCCAATTATTTTGATTCTTTTGAATTTCCTCTATTTTCCTTTGCAACTCTAAATTAGCTTTATTAATTTCTTCAAGATTATCTTCCATCTGAATACAAGAGCTTAATATTTGCGAAATTGCATCCTTTACCATTTTCATTTCCCTCTTCCTTAAAATCCAAATCTCTTTCTCTATTTCATCAAATTTTTGATCTATTTCTGAAAAACGAATCTCTAAAAACTCCTGTAAAGAATTTCTTAATTCCTCTTTAATTTCTTCTTTTAATTTTTGAATCTGAACTGAAGAAATTTCAAAGTTTTTAGTGGCTTTTGGTACTATTTGCTTAAAAGCCATTTTTTAAAATATAACCTAACAACGGACAAAAAGAGGTTAAAAAAGAAAAATTCAAAAAACTTTTCTTCTAAATCACTATAATCCCAAAGAAGAAGAAAAAATATAAATCATAAAATTCTCATTTCTTCCATTTAGTCAGTGTCTTCTTGTATATCTCCTAGTTCCACACTAGCTGTTAATAAGCACTTCCTTAACTTTCGTTTCCAATACACACATTCCACAAAACGCCATTTGCTTTCTTCTCTCCTATCTTCGCAACAAATGTATCCTCAGGGGCTTGCAGTCTTCTTACAAACAAATGCTAGAACTCCAGTTTCTGCTCTGTCCATCACAAATCAATTTCTGCCGTGGAGACTGGACGCTACATTTTTTTCTGCCAAAAGGCAGATGCCCCTCCAAGTCTGGAGCTTTTCAGGCTATGGAAGGAGCACTCCCCTCAAGCCTCCAGAAACTTTTTCTGTGGTTTTTTTGGGTGTCTCAACTTCAGCCTGAATGCTTATTTCTCCCTCTTTGCCCGAGGGGGAGATTTACAAGCTGTCGGACAATTGATTTACGATGTCCTGACAGCTCTACAGACTACGGAGTTAGCAGTCTAAACAAGACTGCTTTTCAACGCAGCGGAGCCAGACCGGAAGTCTAAGCTTGCTTGATTTCTTACAGACCTTTCATTCCCCAAACTAGGTAACATCATCAGTGCTACTGTAAGAGACCGGAATTTGTTTATTTATTATTTATTTATATTCTGCCATCTCTCTGTTGAAAACAACAGTTCCCCCATCTATTATGGACTATCCAAATGGGCAATTGCCATTGAAATAATAGCTTATATTCCAACCATAAGAATGATATGTCACATGCAGTAGGCCAGGCAATTAAAAAAATAACAGTGAATGATGGTTCTAAATAGACATAGAACCATCAGAAGAAGGAAAAAGTGGTTCACAGCAATAGCATCATAACCACAGTGTTGTGACATAAAGTCCAGCCCTTTTCTAAGTTGATGGAGATATTGCATGCGTGCCTGAATGGGGCAGAGCTAGGCAACATGATGTTGTTTTTGTTATGTGAACACCACTTGTGTACACCAACTTCCTGATCACGGCTAAAAGCAATGGATAGATTCATATTCATATCAATAGGTATTTCACAATTTGAAACAGTAATATTATTTCTTTCCATAGTGCTACAGTAATTTATATACTTTAAAACTGCATAAGTTTTAACATTAAATTTGTTTCATCCAGTAAATCTTGTTTATTTTTTTAATAATTAAGTTGAAATCATACATAAAATTTCTTATTTCTTAGCGTAACCTTTTGATCCAAATTTGTTTTCTTTTTTGCTTTGATTTCCTTAGGAACTGTTCTCTGTGTTTTTGCATTTGTAGCCTTTGTTCACTAGTATTGGCCAAGTTGTTTCTTCTGTCTTTTTCCTACTTTATTTCTAGAAGTAAGGTATGCAAAAAAATTAATTGGACCATGGTTCTAATGAAACCCCAACTTTTGTCTTATATATCAGTTTAATCACCTTTGTTGGGAAAATAACTGCCTCTAAGGTAAATTATTTGGGAAGGGGTAAGACTTTTTTTTTAAGCATTTTAAAAGAATGATATCATTAGATGATATTCCAATAGGAAATAATTGAACAAAATGAAAAGAATTGGGGCATTTTCTCCTTTTGGAGCTGCAGTGAAATCCTCTTTTTTCCCCCAAGTAATAACTAGAGGATAGTAATTTCAGCTACATTGTGCTATTTTCACCTGCATGCACAGTTTGCTTTCACTACCAGAAGGAGGAGCACTTGACCCCAGTTTATAAGGTGGTGTTGGGTTGGAACAGAAGCTAGCATGGAAGACATCACTTTGTCATTGGTAACTGTTCTGCTTAGAATATCAATATTTGTGCATGTGAGAATTTTGAGTCTGTAGAGTTGAACCATGGGATGATGCCATCATAGGATAATCTACTGAGATTACTTATCCTGCTGCCCAAACAAGAGGAAAATACAGGATATCATTGTTTCCCAAATTCAGTAGAAAGTGTGGAACTTCTAGCTCTGTATTAACATGCAGTTTATATTTTATATATAATTTTTTACTGTGGTTTTGTGCAGTGGTGAAATCCGAACGGTTTGTTACGGTTCTAGCCTATGCACTGTGTGTGTCAAAAGGAAGCTTGAGAAGGTAAGTAGAACAGCAAGGGGGGATCAGCTGTGGTTCATGAATTAACTTTGCTAGAAAGCAGGATTTCCTGCTAGAAAGCAAAGCTAATCTGCGCTGCATAGCTGATTCCCTCCCCTCGCTGTTCAACTTATCTTCCCAAGTCTTCTTTTGGCACATGTTGCGCATGAGTAGGTGCCAAAAGGAGGCTTGGGAAGATAAGTAGAACAGCGAGGGGGGATCAACTGTGCAGCACAGTTCAGCTTTGCTAGAAAGTAGGATTTCCTAGTGAAGCTAAACCCCGCTACATAGCTGATCATCGGAAATGCCGGTTCGCCTGACCAGTAGCTTTTTAAACTGCCAATTCAACCAAACCGGTAGCTAACTACCAGTTTGTCTGAATTGTAGCTTTTTGTTTTACTACCGGTTCATCTGAACTGGTAGTTTTATCACTATTGGTTCACCTGAACTGGAGCGAACCAGTAGCATTTCTGGTTTTGTGCCTCACTATTGCTTACTTTGCTTATTCTTATTTATGGTCCAAAATC
>NW_026682193.1:0-9085 GCF_028640845.1 Ahaetulla prasina | reverse complement strand
GGCATGACCCTGTACACGATGGTTCTTGATCTTGTTAAAGGCAGTCATTAATTACAAAATGTTGCTCGATGCCTTTTTAAACATAAACTGCTTCTTGCTGAACAATAACTATAGCAATAATTATCCTTTTTTTTTTTTTTTGAAAAGACATCAGAACATTATTTGAAAAGTGTATCCAAACAGGCTGGCGATCAGAGAACAGTGCTCAAATGCAAAGACGCAACACCAGAAGCATTTCTTACGTGCAGCTCAGACAATGTATTTGCAAGGAAGAACTACAGAAGGTGATTTTCATCCCTGCCAGGGAAATGAGAAGATGTCTTTATGTATTCACAGGCCTAAAATAGGCAGGAGAACAAAGAGCAGCCATTTTTGATCACAGAATGGTTGAAGGAAACAGACTTCCCTCATGAATTACTAAGGAGACTATTTACCCGGCTCACATAATTTGCAATAATAAAAAGGGAAAGGAATTACTATTCAGACTTTTAAATGTTGGAAGCAGAGTACTTCAAACAAGTTCTGAACCTTCTAAGAATTGTCTCCAAAGAGCCCAATGAACTGCAAATTTCTTTCTCCCAAATAGCCCATCTTCTGTTTCAGTCAATTTCATAAAGCACAAGGTTGTAGTTTATCATCGCATTGTTTGAAAACGCACTGCTACATCACTAGCATCTGCTTGTATTACAAAAAGGAACATCCATGTCAGTGTTTAAAATCGGTTCAGAAAAAAGTTCAGTTTTTCAAACGCTGCTTGACATTCCAGTCCATTCGAGAGGTAATGATGGTTTGGGTTTTGTATCTCCTTTAGTTTTAAGAGGTTGGTGATTGGCAAAGCAATTTGAGCAAAGGAGGGATGAATTGACGATAAAGTTAAACCCAAGAAACTTTGTAAATTGTTTCTGCGTGGGGGACCATTCCAAGACAGCTTTTACTTTCTCTGGGTCCATTTCTAATCCATCTGATGTACCTAAGTAGTCTATTTTAGTTTGATGGAAATCAGGATAATTTGCACAAAGTTCTGAGATAATAATTTTTGAGAACTGCTCTTACTAGTTTAATGTTCTTCCATTGTTTCTGTATAGATAAGTATATCGTAAGGTAGACAAGAACCCTTTAAACAAATGTTGATGGAGTATTTCATTTATTAATTGCATGAAAACTGTTGCCCCTGCAGTCCAAATGTACTCAAACTGGAAACATCCTAGAGGGCAATTGAAAGCTTTCCATCATCCTCCTTTATAATGAACTCTGTAGTAAGCAGGTCTAATTTGGTGAAAAATTTTCCTTTTGCTAGATGTGTTAATAACATATCTTCATGAGCATGGTATACAATGCACACTGCTAAGATTTCTATAGTCAACTATAGATGAAAAGAGCCATCTTCTTTCTCGAACATCACTGGTGCAGCACACGAGGCCGTTGGATAAACCCGCCTAAGTTTTGTCTATGAATTTTAGCTCCCCAATTCCTTTGGGTCATGTGTTTTTTTGGAAGCTTTTCTGGAAGATGTCTATACAGTCAATAGGCCTATGAGGTAGAACATCTGATGCCTCACTAAAGACTTCTAAGTCCCATATTCCTTAGGTATCCTCTCCTTTCTATCCGTCGATCATTGCCCCATATCTTGGAACATGGCCAAGATCCTCCTGGTTTCTCTTTCCCCTTTAGTGTCCTAGAGCGAAACAAGACTGCCTCCAGTTAATATGGGGTTCCACTTGAACCATGACAAACCTAGCAACTTGGTCCATCCTGGGGCTATTATGAAGAGATCTCTGGTCTCCCATCATTTCTATGGGTTTGTTACAAATGGGCTCCTCCCCTGCCACAGAGCCATCCAACTGGGCAAAGGCTATGGGCCTATTTAGGGTTTCAGTTTTAGTTCCATTTTCTACTAGTTCGGGCTGATCATGCACCTAGTACATCCAGAGTCTAGTAGACATTTCCTTATTTAAGAGGGTACATGCAGTTTGACTGAATGTCCAAAGGACCTGTGTCCAACTCACCAGAAGGTCTTCATCGGACTCTGACGTGGTTTTGCTGTCATCAGTTTCGACGTCACTCCTCCCTGATGGGCGTCTTGGCACGCCCACTTTTGCCGGCTTCGCGCCTTAGCGGCTGGTTTCACTGGTTCCTTTTCACCACCAGAGGTCGTTGGCACCAGCTTCACCCGACAGTCGGCTGCTCGGGCCTTCTTTCCACATCTGTAGCACGAGTCGATGTCTCCCACCTCCGATCTAGAACGAGAACCCAGGAGAATGGGGTACGGTCTTCCAGTGCGCTGTCTTCTGCCAAGGTCTTCACTAGTTCAATTTCCATCTGCCAGGTGTACCAGCTACAACGTGGTTGGAGAGGCTGTGTCCGCACAGTTCATAGAGGTCTCCATTCAGACCATCTTATAAATGTCACAAGGGTCACCTCTGACCATCCTCTCATCAAGGAACTAGATCACTGAACTCCTGGCTGTAATCAGCCAAGCCTCTCCTTGCCTGATGGTTTTCATCCGCCTTTGGCCGCCTGAGGGGTCCTCAACCTCCTCCTCAGTGCAGTAATAAAATGCTAGTTTTGCAGTAAGGGGAGTAAATATAGTGACACAAACCATGCAGCTGCTTCCGTTGGGTCACAGCTCTAACTTGCCGCCCAGACCAAATCTTCCCCAGTCTATCATGGTTCACTATCGCCAGGAACAGTTCTAGCTCATTTCATCAAATTTCTGATATGAATTTTTTTTCCTTCAGCCTTGCTTGGTCAGTGGCATGACCCCATCCAATTCATTACCTCTGGGAATTTCAGCTCTGGTGAAATCTCTCCCCTGGGAATCTCCAGGTGGCTATTTACTTCCTCCCTTCCTCCCACCTGGAGGACTGAATAGATTCATACTTTAAGCAGCTTTTACTTTCACTTCACGGAAAAGACAATGCCTCTCCAACTGGAGCTTGTCTATCTCTTGTTCTTCCTTCCAATCTGAAAGTCTTTCCTTCCCCTTTTTCTTTTAGTCACTCCAGAGGAAGCTCTGAAGTTTGCCACTTCTCTTCCAGTTTTAATTGCTCTATCCACCGAGCCTGCAATCTTCCAGCTCAGTTAATCAGCATCTACGCCTAAGTTCAGCAGTTCCATCAATTTTCCTGAATTATTTTGTTAAAATTGCTGGTCGACATGCTGAGATTCAACCACTGTCAGGCTGCCTCTGATTATCAGGAAAGAATACATTGACTTCATTTGTTAAAGAAAGTAGGACTCCGTGGCGCCACCTCTTCGCTGAGCTCCTAATTAAGGCTCCATTGAACATCGAAAAGCCAGGAAAAGCTTTTAATCTCTTTCCTGGATGAAAGGGAAAGATGAGGCAGGAAATGTTGTAGACCTCCCAGGGCTTTGTTTTAATTAAGCAGAGCAAGGGTCGAGTCCCATAAATATTCCTGCCATGCTCCGACTTCGCTGCAAAAGCAGGAAAAGAAGAAAGTGTCCATCTGCTAATTGTCTTATCTTTATGGATCTCTTTAAGCAGACGGAATGACAGAACAATTACTGGATTGCAAGTATTTTGATCTCCTGACTTCTACCTTTAAAAAGAGAAACTTTTCTTTGTTTTAATTGACTTTAAAGATGGCGCCTGAAAGGGAGTGAAAGTTTAATGGAATTTCAAACAGCCTGTGTAACTAAGAAGATAAGAAATGTTATGTGGATTTTAATGAAGTGAAGTGAGCTCTATACTTAAAGGGAAAAGAGAAGTTTCTAGACTTATATTTTGTGAATTTTAAAACTGAAATGGTTACTAAACCACCTAAGACTGTAGAAGGGTTCTGAACCAGCTTTAGAAGATCTGATTAAAGAGCAAGGAAAGTGTCTGAAGAAAGGTTTAAGGAGATTATGGATAATAATGAGAAAATAAGAGAAGAAATAAAAGAGAATAATAAAAATAAGAGAAGATATTTTGATGGCTTTTCAAGGTTTGGCAAAAGACTGGAGGTGGTGGAGGAGGAGGTGCAAGAAATTGTTCAGTCAAATCAACAAATAGAAAATAGAATGGGGGGAATGCAAATCAAATTGGACAAAAATGAAGATCAAGTGGTGGTGATGCAGTATAGAATGATGGAAGGAGCTCTGAGAATTAGGGGCTTGAATGAGGAGAAAGGGGAAGATTTAAAAAAAATTTTATCAGAAGCTCTGGCTGAATTTATTGAACTTGATCCATAAGAGGTTGCTTATCAAATTGACAAAATTTATAGAGTTAATTCTTGGATTGCTAGGCAAAAGAAACTTCCTAGAGACATTGTGGTTTATTTTTTGAAAAGAATAGTGAGGAATCAAATTTTGCAAGTTGCTTTTCAGAAAAACTTGAAAATAGGAGAACAGGAGTTGAAGGTTTTGAAAGAGATTCCTCCCAAGATGTTAAGGGATAGAAAGGACTTTACATTTTTACAAAATTTTGTAAAACTTTTTGAATAAAAAAAAAATGATGTATTATTCTTGATTGTTTTTGGGGGAAGTTAGGAATTGATGATTGTAGGGGTATAATTAAGTTGGGATGAAAATTTTTTAGCATATGTTTGTTTTATTTTTAACTATACCTTGTGCCCGGGAAGTCTGATTGTGAAGGGAGAGAGAGGGGAAAGGAAAATTTTTAAACTTTTGAATAAAAAAGAAAATAAAGAAAAGTACTTTTACTAGGTACATCTGGATTGCAGCAGTATTAAGTTGAATCTGAGACAAAATATGGCAAACATTTCATATTCCCCCATTTGTCCCTCCTCCCTCAGGAGGTGTCTGGTCCAATGCCAGCTCCTTCTCGGCCCGTGGTAATCTTCCTCCACGGTCTCTAGCTGTCAATCATCTCAGAAATGCAGTGTCTGTTGGAAAGCCCACGCCTTAGCATTCAGCCGTTAATCGTCCCACTGTTATGTCAGAACGCCTTAAAGGACCCTCTTCCTTACCCTGTATGGACAATAATACATCTTATACCCTTAACTATTTTACATTACAGAAAGTAGCATTTTACATTCTAGCTACTGAATATAAATTGTACAAAAAATATGTGAGGATTGGAGTGAGGCAAATGTTTGGTTGCTTTTAATTTATGGAGAATCATTTGGTCTTATAGTGTTTTGCTTTTATTTGCCTTCTGGCAGCTCTGTGATGCATGCACTAGGAAATTTTGTTTCTCTGCCTTTATTATAGGATTTGTGATCATGTGCAGATTTGTAAAGAATCTTCATAGGTTTTCAGAATGTTAGTTCACTGTCTGATTTAGATTAGGAACAACACACAGGAGAATTAAATGCATGAAGTGTAAAGATTATTTTTATCTTACATCCATCAAAGGATATACAATGAAGAATAAATGGTTGGAGGGAACAGTTAGACAATAGTCCTATTTTCATAAGTGATTCATAGATGATTACTTACAAACCCCAAATGTATTTTGTTGGAAATAATTGAATATGGGAATGTCTCAGGGTTTACAAATCAGAAAAGACAAAAGTGATAATAAAAAATATGGCCAGACAACAGAAAGAAAAACTAGAGGAAGTAACAGGATTTGAAATTGTAAAGAAGGTTAAGTACTTAGGGTTTATATTACGATCAAATGTGAAATTGTATAAGAATAACTATGAGGTTTTATGGCAAAAGTTCAGAAGGAGTTGATTGTTTGGAAAAATTGCAATTATCTTTGCTGGGAGAATTGCTGCTATTAAAATGAATGTTTTACCTAGATTTTTATTCCTCTTTCAGATGATACCAATAATTAAGAAAGATAAGAATCTTGAGGAATGGCAGAAGGAATTAACAAATTTATATGGGAAGGTAAAAAGCTAGGGTTAAAATGAAAATAATTCAAGATTCTCGGAAAGGGAGGTTTAAAATGCCTAATTTTAAATTATATTATGAAGCTGCTCTCTCTGCAATAAGTGATTGGTTTAATTTAACAGAGGACAGAATTTTGAATATAGAAGGTTATGATTTGTTATATGGATGGCATGCATATTTAATTTATGACAAAAAGTGGATAAGGCCTTTAAAAATCATGTGCTAAGAAATGCCCTTCTGTGTTTGGAAAAATACTCTTATAAACTAAATTATAAGGTTCCTATATGGGCAAGTCCTAGACATACAGAAAATATAAACATAGAACAGAATCAGGAAATGATTACATATAAAGATCTTTTGTATACTGAAAGAGGTAATTTGCAGTTAAAATCTCTGCAAGTATTAAGAGAGAAGGAAAATTATACTTGGTTTCAATATGAGCAATTACGTGCTAGATGGAAGGAGATCAGAAAATTGGTATAGAGCAGAACGAGGAAATTTGGTAAAGCAAATTAGAAATCAGTCTCAGGAGCATATAAAGAGATTGTATAATGTGTTACTTGAAATAGATTCTGAAAGGGACTTGGTAAAGGACTGTATGATAAAGTGGGCACAAATTTTCAGGAGCCAATATTATTGGAAACGGGAAAAATTTGGGTTAGAAATGTTAAATTCACGAGGCACAGAATCTGAGGGAAAAATTTTATAAAATGTTTTATAGATCGCATCTAGATCCTATAAAATTATCCGGTATGTATCCAGAAATGCAAGCAAAATGTTGGAGATGTAATTGTGATGACGCTACATATTTTCACATTTGGTGGACTTGTAAGGACATAAAGGCCTTTTGGATAAAAATTTGGTGGATTTTACAAAATGTTCTGAAAAAGAAGATAAAGTTCCTGCCGCAATTTTTCTTGTTGGGAATTATTACGGATTGTACAGTAATTGAGACTAAATTGATTTTAAATCTAATAACTGCAGCAAGATTACTAATAGGACAATATTGGAAGAAAAAAGAAGTACCAACAATACAAGAATGGATATTGAAAGTTGCCAATTTGGCTGAGATGGCGAAGATATCAGCCTTTTTGAAAGACAATACAAGAAAGATACTTAAAGGAATGGAAAATGGATTGACTATATTCAACGTAGATATCAGACTAAGAGTTATCAGACTGTTTTTGAATGATTATGATGTATTATGTTTGATTGCTTTGGGGGGAAGTTAGGAATTGATGATTGTAGGGGTATAATTAAGTTGGGACGAAAATTTTTTAGCATATGTTTGTTTTACTTTTAACTATACCTTGTGCTTGTTCCGGAAGTCGGGGGAGGGGTTGAAGGAGGGGGAGGAGGGGGGGAAAGGGGGAAAAAAATTTTGTAAAACTTTTTGAATAAAAAAAAAAAAAAGAGAATGTATGCTAATTATTGATTTAATGGGTTGTATGTATGGATTTCCAATTTAGAGACTGAACTCTGAAAAGGGGTTTTCTGCAGTTAACCTCCTGACAGCCGTAGAGAGATGAATTTAGTAATGAAAATAAAAACAATGGACATGTGTCATTATAATTATGATTTATACTGTTTTGAATGTATCAGTATATACACTATATAGGAGTGTCAAACTGGAAGCTCACGGGCCTGTTGCATCACATGCAGGACACACCCACCCCAGCTCCGCGAATAGGGAAACTGTCCCAATGCGTCCCATAATGGCATAGTCACATGGGGAGTTTGAAACCGGTGGTATATATATATTTTTGGGGGGTTTTTTATTATTATTTTTATTTGCATTTATATCCCGCCCTTCTCCGAAGACTCAGGGCGGCTTACACTATGTTAGCAATAGTCTTCATCCTATTTGTATATTTATATACAAAGTCAACTTATTGCCCCCAACAATCTGGGTCCTCATTTTACCTACCTTATAAAGCATGGAAGGCTGAGTCAACCTTGGGCCTGGTGGGACTTGAACTTGCAGTAATTGCAAGCAGCTGTGTTTATAACAGACTGTCTTACCAGCCTGAGCCACCAGAGGCCTCTTTTATTTTATTTTTTAGAAATGTGCTTCCTGTTCCCCAACTGTCATCATTCTCCCAGTTAGTTATAGCTCTTAGAGGGATGCAAAGACGTTTAACAGATGCTGCTTTCCTAAACCCAAATAGAAAATATCAAAAAATAATCAAATAGCACCCATGGTATAGAACTGGGATCCCCAGAAATAATTAAATTTGCAACCTCAGTGTAGAACTGAGACCTGAGTCAGCCGGTATCTATGCAGAAACATTGAACATCATTCAGTCAAAGGCCTCAGGATATGAGGGAATTGTCACATGCAGATGAATGTAGAGCGTGTGGGAAGAGCTGAAAGGATGAACAATTCCTCTCTCACAAAAGGAGCCAGAAGCGCCCCAAGCGCTTGTGCAATTTTGTTTTCAAGCATTATGGCCACGTTTTGCTCTTCTGTAGTGTGGTGAGGGCTAAGAAGTCCACATTTGATTTAAATAAAATTAATTAAATATCAATGGTGTGGTTTTGTTCTAATCATGTATTATACTCATCTATTAAAATCTTTAGTTGCTTTAAAAATGTATTAATACAAGATTTTTGGAAGGATTTGGAGGGGGCACATTTCAGAATTTGAGAGGCTGATATTGGTTTGAAGCTCAATTATCAGTAATAGTTCTGGGTCAAGCTGGACAATAAAGGGAGAAAAGAGCAGAGAAGTTATTTTTTCTTCTTCTTTCCATCGACATTCTTTCTATCACTAATTGTAGCTAAATCTCTTTTTTCGTCCATTATCACCTCCCTATCCAGGGAAACCTCTTCAAACTGTTGGAATCCTCAGATTTTGTGCTTGGAAAACAATTTGTATTTATCTTTTTCTGTTTATTCATGATCTGTGAATTGATGGGTCCCAATTTTGCTGGGACTGGTAAGGGTTCTTCCTTCCTTCTGAATGGCATTTTTGGATCGTAGAGGTAAGGCAGAAAGAATAAGGCCTGTCACAAGCCAGAAGTTTATTTCAGGAGCTGCTAATGTATGGCCATCTTGTCTCCTTTCCCCAGGCTCATACGTGTCAGGGTGCACACAGCTTTACTACCTGAGATAACCCAGGAGCAATTATAAGAAACTGGTTTGTAAGAAATAGTGGTTGTATCTACAAAAGAATATATACTATACATACATGCACTATAGGCAGAAGTCAAACAATCAGTAAATTATAGCAGGGAAGAACACATGGGGAGAGAGAGACACAACCACTAACAGGGCCTCT
>NW_026682192.1:0-9086 GCF_028640845.1 Ahaetulla prasina | reverse complement strand
TGGTTGCTTGCCGTGCAAACAACAGAAGGTGAGGAGGAGAGGCCGGAGGGAGGGGAAGGGAGGTGGGAACATGCCCCACGCACTCTACATGCCCTTACCTAACACCCGCTCCCGCAACCCTAGCCACCACGCTCCTTCTGTCACACTAATGGCTGCCACAAAAGCCATTAGCAAAGAACAGGGAGGCGACGGTGGGAATGGGACATCTGGTCAGAGTGGTGTGGCTGGGCAGACAGCATGGTGCAGTCCTGAGAAGCATGGGTGGAAGCGCATGCACAGCCTCAGGGGCGAACAGCTGATGAGAGGCTGTGTCAGCAGCAGCCATGAGGTGACCACGATCGTCCCCTCCTGCACCTCAAAAATAATGAGACCTACCCGAAAATAAGGCCGCTTATTTTGGGGGTCAAAAGAAAATAATCTTATTTTTAGGGAAACATGGTATATGTCAGCTATTTGCATAGCCAAAATTGCACCACTAAAAGGTCAGATTGTGTCACCAAGTGACACTATCAGGTACAATGATCACAAGTTACTAATTCCCATAATTTCTCTTCCCGATCATCTTTGAATTATAATGATTTTTTTAATAGATGCAAGACCATACTCAATGTCACATTCTTAGTTTATGAGAAGATATTTGCATATTTATTCCAGAGTGAGTATGTTCAACGAGGCTAAAAAAGAAAGAATTTGTAACACCAAAAAGGTTCTGAATAAACCACTTTAGCAAAATAGTCTCTGTTTAAAATTAATCTGACAAATTAGTCTTCAGCAAGTTAAATCCCATTTATTCCAGTGGATCTCTTTCGCAGAAAAGCATCTGTATCTAACCAATTGTATTCCCTTCCATAAGTGATCTTTGGCCTTATTGAGGTCTAGAAACATATCATGCCTAAGGCCTTGGCAAAATCCAACAAATGACAGGGGTCTCCATTGCCAGAGGAGCAAGGTCCATCAGGAGGGTGTCTCTCCAGGCCCCTATTGCAAAGTGCAGCCGTGTTTCCAAGCAGAAAACCAAGGCCCCACCTACTTCAGGCCGCAGTAAGTCGTCTAAAGCATCTCTGAGGGATGAGCAGAGAAGAGATGAAGCAATACAGAGAATAGGTAGTAGGGCAGTCTCTAATTTACCCTCTTCTTCAATGGCCAATCCAGAACCCAGTACTTCTGCTGGGTCTCTTATTCGAGAGGGTATTATTTCTACCTCTCCTGGTCAAGCTTCCTTACAATGTTGCCCAGTGGATATTCCTACAGACGCCATTATGGGGGGGATCCCTTCCTCCAGTTTCTCATACAGTTGATGCACCAGTTATTGAGTCTCCTGAGGAGTTTTCTCAGATAGTTCCTTCTACTGCAACCCATGTTGTTGGTCAGGGGGCAGAGCCTCTTGCCTGTTTCGCCACATATTCAGGCAATCATTGAACAGACGATTCAAAGGACCCTTTTATCGGGCATGCAGATATCTGAGAGGGCTTCCTTGTCCCATTCAAGGCTATCAGTGAGGGAGGAGGATCCTGAAGAGGAGGAAATGCAGTCACAGCTGGGTACAGTCTCGCCTACCCACTCAGTAACTAGCCATCCCTCTCTTTTGGAGGGATTAGAAAGGGGAGATCCTGACCTGTCTGAAGATGAAGGGTTATTACCTGACCAGCCGGCATTTACTGGTCTTTTCCTCCTAATCTTTTAAGTCCTTGCTTTTCAAGGCAAAGAATGTGGCTCAATTGAGTTCTTCCTCGGATCAACCTGTGGCATCATCCTCCAAGGGTGCATCTGACATTCTTTTTTCTGAACCTGACCGAGTTCCGGATTCTATTCCAGCACCCCCACTTTTCATGGACGTAATCAAACGCCAGTGGACAGCCCCTGGTTCTTCTACGGTTCCTTCCTCAGCAGACAAACGTTTCTTCAATGAGGACCCCAAATTAGCTTCAGCTCTACAGACACTCACTGTAGATGGTCCAGTTGCAGCTCTGGCATCTTCCTCATCCATTCCGGGCCAGCCTGAAGAGAACCTTCGTCCAGAGGATGCAGACAGCTCATCTAGGTGCAGCTTGGGCAATCCGGTCGGCTTCTTCAGCATCTTTCTTTAATAGGTCCACCTTGTTGTGGCTCAGACAATTACAGGATAAACTTCCAGCAGAGGATACTCGTATCCACCAGGACCTGAATAAGATAATTGCAGCTGTTCAATTTTCGCGGATGCCACTTTACATGCCATACGCTTTGTTTCCAAATCCATGGCTTCAGCTTTGACGGCCACGACGCTTACTCTGGCTTAGACATTGGCAGGCGGATGCCGCCACAAATGGAGGCTGGCATCGGCTCCTCTGGGAGCTACTTTTGGTGCTGCGTTGGACCCTCTATTGGTCGAGACTAAAGACAAAAGAAAGATATTACCTTCAGTCTATCGCAGAGGGGAAGCCAGATTCACTCCCTTTTCTCGTCAATCTTCTTTTCGAGATTCTGGATGGGGGGCTGGTTCTTCCAAGTTCCAGGGGTCCTGGCCCCCTAGGCAAAGAGGAGGTCATGATAGAGTTTCACGGGTAGGCCCTTTCTTCATAGTTCCAAAGCCCTATGGAGAGCTGACCTGAAGGCTCTGAACCGCCACATAGTCAAGGCGGTTCAAGATGCAAATCCTCCAGTCCATCTTGGAGAGCATCAGGGAGGATCACGTCAGTAGACCTGACGGAGGCATACTTACACGTCCCTATCCTTCCGGCTCACAGACGATTCCTCCGCTTCTGCCACGGGGTCTCCATTACCAAGTTCCATCGGCCTCCCTCGAGGGTCTTCTCAGCTAATGGCTCACAGCGTCTCGGCTATTCAATCAGAATCCAGGCTTATCTGGACGATCTCCTTATTCAATCTCGATCAGAGACCTGGCAGCTATTTGTCCACAAGCCATTCAGGTTCACTGGCTTCTAGGAATCTTATTTAGATCACCTGATATAATCATCGTCAGAGTCAATGGCCAGAAGGGATTTACAGATTGTAGTTCAGACTCTTTCATTACATGGCTTTCTATTATATAGAGAAAAGTCATTTGACCCCTCAACCTGTTTACTTCACTTAGGAGCAAATATTGATTCTGTATTCAGGAGAGACAGAATAGTTTAAGATCTTTAGCTGGTTCTTTAATAAAGGAAAGCAGAGTTTCCTTGCTGTCATTATCCCAACTCCTGGGAAAGATGATTTCAACCATTTCCATCATTCCATGGGCGAGATTTCATACTAGAGACCTCCAGTGGTTCCTGTTGCCATTCCAAAGAGCGGGCACAGGCAATTCCACTTCCAAAGTCCTACTGCCCAAGGAGGTTCGCAAGTCCTTCTTCTGGTGGTTGTCGGCGATTTCCAAGGGATCTTTGCACGAGCCTCATCGTTTGGTGGTGACTACGGATGCCAGTCTTCTTGGTTGGGGTGCACACCTCAAATCGCTGCTGGCTCAAGGGAGCTGGTCCATCACTGAACGCGCTTCCTATCAACCGGCTAGAATTACGGGCTATTTATCTAGCTCTTGTTTTTCCAGAACCATCTATCAGGCAAGCATGTACTGGTGCTCACGGACAATATCACAGCCAAGGCTCATGTCAACCGACAAGCACCAGATCCAAGTCCTTGATGAAGGAAGCAAGGACCCTATTCCTGTGGACCTTCTGTCCTTGACTGCAGAACACATCTCAGGGGTGTCCAATATTCAGGCAGACTGGCTCAGTCGCCAAGTCATCGACCAGGCGGAGTGGCGCCTGCATCCAGATCTGTTCAACGACCTCTCACGCCGATTTGGCACTCCAGTGGTGGACATGTTCGCAACACGGCAGAACACGCAGCTTCGTTTGCCAGGTTTCCAGATCATCTAGCAGAGGGAGTCGATGCTCTTCGCAGTCCATGGCCAGATGGGTTACTCTGCGTTCCTCCTCTCTCAATCATCCGAGTGGTGTGTCGGATTCTGGAGGAACAGGCAGAGGTCATCTTAATCGCCCTCACTGGCCTCGGAGGTCTTGGTTCGCAGACCTCAAGTCGCTGTCAGTGGCCCCCCTTTGGAGGATTCCTCCCAGCAGAGTGTCGTTGTCTCAAGGGGCTCTGGTTCATCCAGATCCTCTATGGCTCCAGTTGACCGCCTGGCGCTTGAGCGGGGCGCCATGAGAAGAGACAATATGTCTGCCAGGCTTATCCGGACTATGTTAGCGTCATGGAGGCCTTCCACTGAACGCATTTACTCAGCCTCCTGGCGGGCCTTTTGTGCCTGGTGTCAAAGGGCGGGGGTTTCTCCACTCGGGTTTCTATTTTGCATATATTGGAATTTTTGCAGGAAGGGTTAGACAAAGGCCAACGCCTTCATAGACAGGTAGCAGCTATTTTCCACGGTTTTATCCTGTGATCCACTGACTTCCTTGTCTCAACATCCTTCTATCAGGAGGTTTTTCAAAGGCCAAAATTTATGTCCTCCTGGTCCACAGATATCCCACTTGGGATCTTTCGCTGGTCCTAAATTCCCTAACAGGGCCTCCTTATGAGCCATTGAGGTCTACCTCTGAGGCTATTAACTTGTAAGGTTGCCTTTTGGTGGCTATCACCTCTGCCAGGAGGATTTCAGAATTAGCTGCCCTCTCTGTACGCAGTGATCTTTGTGTTTTCCATCCGGACCGGGTGGTGCTCCATTTGGACCATTCATTTATTCCTAAAGTAAATTCAGTTTTCCATCGCATGCAGGACCTTAATTTGCCTAATTTTGCCCTCACCCAGTTCACGGGTTAGAGCGCTGGCATACTTTAGATGTTCAAGAGCTTTGAGAATTTACATTAAGAGAACAGCAGAGTTAAGGAGAACAGAGTCCTTGTTTGTGTCTTTCCTTCCTGTTTCTTTAGGGCGGGTGACTTCGCCCACCATAGGCAGATGGATTAGGCATCGATAGCCAAGGCTTACGAGATGAGATCCTGCCTAGGCCCCACGCTAACAGCGCATTCCACTAGTGCAGCTACCTCAGCGGCCTGGTCTACTCAGGCATCCTTGCCAGAGATATGCAGGGCAGCCACCTGGTCGCCGCCCTCCGCTTATTAGACACTACAGAGTATTGGCTGAAGCTGCCTTTGGCCGTAGGGTGCTGCAGCAGGTACTTGTATCTGAGGTTGAATCTGTCCAGACCGATCCTCCCGTAGTTAGGACACTAGGCTTTGGTATGTCCCATCTGACTGCTGTCTCCACCATCGGAGAAGGGCATTGGTACTACCTGAGATGCACCTTCTAGTTCAGTGGAGACAGCAGTCAGCCCCTCCCTATTTCGGTCTGGATCCTCTTTTTTTTTGTTTGTTTTGGATAATAAAATTTGTTTCTCTATTTTCCACGACGCATTGAGTCTGGTTTTCGCATCAAAATCTGGGGTTCCCAGCAGCAAGGGGCGGGACTTTCAGCTTCAACAGACTCAGTTATCCAATCTGAACAGAGGAGCTCCACCCACTCTGACTGCTGTCTCCACTGAACTAGAAGGTGCGTCTCAGGTAAGTACCAACGCCCCATCTCAGTATGGAAGGAAACGTGAGTAGTGTTCCTTATTGTGAGCACAATTACAACAGTTCTATTAATAACCATTCAAAGTTTCAATGGCACTGAAAAAAGTGACATGACCATTTTTCACATTTACAAGTTTTGCAGCATCCCCATGGTCACGTGATCAAAATTCAGATGCTTGGCAACTAGTTCATACCTATGACTGTTGCAACATCCTGAGGTCATGTGATCCCCTTTTGCAACCATCTGACCGTCAACGTTAACAACCAGGTTACTAACTCATTAACTGCAGTGATTCACTTAACAACTGTGGCCAGAAAGATCATAAAATGGGGCAAAACTCACTTAGTAAATTTTCACTTAACAACAAGGACTACCGATACTTCTAATTTCTAATTCTATCTAGTAGAGGCTCTTTCAGTGTGAAATTAATTTCAGAAATAAGTATCTGTAATGGTTTCATGAAATCTTCTCAACCACAGTTCAGTGCATATTTCTTATGGAGCATTTAATGTATAAATAAAATACAAAATTCTGCAATGGCCAAGTAACTTTTTACATGGTTCAATTTAATAATTTTATGAAACTGGACCAAAGTAGTAAATTAACATTTTAACTATGAATTTCTGAATTAATAGCTTCTCTTCTCGTAGAATTCTAATTCTTTCTTCCTCATTCATACCATAGTTCTAATAGTGAAGTGTAATTTCTGTATTTTTATCAGTGGATATTACAGTCTTCTCATTATTAGATGCTACAGTATTAGGAACACTAAATTAGTCAACTGAGATTTAACATTTTGGTAGAGGGGTAGGAATAATTTTTGTTTGTTTGTTTGTTTGTTTTTGTTTACATTTATACCGCCCTTTTCCGAAGACTCAGGGCGGCTTACAGTGTATAAGGCAATAGTCTCATTCTATTTGTATATTTTTACAAAGTCAACTTATTGCCCCCCCAACAATCTGGGTCCTCATTTTACCTACCTTATAAAGGATGGAAGGCTGAGTCAACCTTGGGCCGGGCTCGAACCTGCAGTAATTGCAGGCTTTGTGTTCTTAATAACAGGCTTTACCAGCGTGAGCTAAACCGGCCCAAGTTAATGGTTAAAATTCCACGGTAAGGTAGCTTTAAAATTAAAGCCAAGGAAATTTCAGTTCTGAGTTTATACAGGTAGTCCTCGATTTATGACTACAACTGAGCTCAAAATTTCGGTTGCTAAGCAAGACAGTTAATTGAATTTTGTTCCATTTACAACCTTTCTTGCCACCGTTGTTAAGTGAATCACTTCAGTTTTTAAGTTAGTAACACAGTTGTCAAATGAATCATGCTTCCCTATTGACTTTGCTTGTCAAAAGGTTGCAGAAAATGATCGCATGACCCTGGGACACAGTCACCGTCATAAATACAAGACAGTTGCCAAGCAAATCTTAATTTCGATCTTGTGACCATGGGAATGCTGCAGTGCTTATAAGTATGAAAGAGAGTCATAAGTGACTTTTTTTAGTGCCATTGTAACTTCAAACGGTCACTAAACAATGGTTGTAAGTCAAGAACTACCTGTATGCACTATTTGGCAAATTTACAAAAAATTGTTTGATTCCGTGTTTAGTAAATTTGTAGACTTGACTAAGAACCAGGATTGTATGAAAGAGATAAAAGAGATGTAACTTGCAACTGTACATACGAGAACACAAAACTTGAAAAATTTAGAGACAGTTTTTAAAACTTAAATATCCTGCTGCATATACTCTTTTATTTTTACTTTGCTTTCTGTCATGAGCTATTATTACTCCATTTCCTCTGAAATTACACTTGAGACTCCCCAGAAAAGTTCACTGAAATGCTCTGTAGCAAGAATTCAACTTGGATGAAGAACAGTGTTTCTATCATCAGCTGTTAATAGAATTTTGTATAATTTTTGGTTATGTATTTGAAGCCTGAGTGTAGTGCCATAATAGCTGTTAGTTGATATTCATTTATTTCGTACAGTAGGAATTAATATTTTTGGCTCATTTAACAGTTCTGGGGTTTGGAAAATGAGGGCTCGATGTAGTTTGTGAAAGTACACATGATTTTCAGTAGAACTGAAGTAACTATAAAGACATTGCTGCAATTCTGAAGACCAACGTTTTAGAGAAAATTGAATTGAAAGACTCAGCTGCATATGTTATGGTAATATATCGTATTTATAGGGTTGTTAATTGGTCTTTGACTTTTAGATTTGTTAATGACTGGGTATAACAATGGATTCTAACCTCTGCTGCTTTATATTAGGACTCGCTCACACATTGTTTTGTGCAGTTTTGTTGGCCTAATCTGGGTGTTGGCAACCTGCGGCTCCAGAGCCGCATGTGGGCTTTTCATCCCTCTGCTGCAGCTCTCTGTTGCAGCAAAGGGATGAAAGAGCTGTCACCCTGTCGCAGCGGTGGCAGTGGTGATGGCCAGAGCCTTAGTGCGGGAGCGGAGTAACCCTGCACTTGCCGAAACAGCATTCCACCTTCGTTGTGGTGTATTTGCTGTTGCTGCCACCATGGCCTGCCTGCTGCTCTCGCAGTGCTTTGCACAACAAAGTGAAATTTAGCATGCTTCACAATGGGGCAGATGGGGTCCCCTCCTTCTGGAGCCCATTATGGCACAGCATCGGTGGCGGCTTGCTCTCGCCTCCCGGGTATCAGTTGCTTTTCCTGCAGAGCCATAGGTGTTGTGATGCCTCGCCTCCTCCCTGACCAACTGATCTTCAGCTCTCAGCTGATCATTGGTGAGCTGCTCCTGGGCTCCAGACATCAGATTTCCAGCACCCAGCACCACGTTCAGGAGTTCCTTCCCCCACCTCCCAGGGGACAGAGAAAGAGAGAGAGAGAGAGAGAGAGAGAGAGAGAGAGAGAGAGAGAGAGAAAGAAAGAAAGAGAGGGGGAAAAGAAAGAGAGAGGGAGGGAAAGAGAGAAAGAATCAGAGAGAGAAAGAGAGAAAAAGAAAAAGGGGGAAGAGACAGAGAGAGAGAAAGAGAGGGGGGAAGAAGGAGAGAGAGAAAGACAGAGGGGGAAGAGAGGGAAAGAAAGAGAGAGGGAAAGACAGATAGAGAGGGAGGAAAAGAGAGAGACAGATAAACAGACACACACAGAGCGGGGGAGGGAAACATAGAGAGAGAGAGAAAGAGAGAAACAGTCATGTGAGTGGGTGGGAGTGAGTGACATTGAATTGGCCACGCCCACCCAGGTTTTTTGGTTCCCAGTATTTTTCTTTGTGAGCATCTGTTACTTTGTTTGCAGGGAAACAGAAGCTCACACTGAAAGGTGTGAACGTGCACATGTGTGACCATACGAGCACACATGCATGGGCATGCACAGACACGGGCATGCAGCAGAGACCTGAACACCAACTGGCTGGCGGGAGGCGGGGCATCCCAATACTGGCAGCGCAGCAAGAGGTAAGATCTTTTTCTTTGTGAGCTTCTGTTACTTTGTTTGCAGGAAACAGAAGCTCACAAAAGAAACGCCACAGAGATCTGACCTGGGCCGATGGTGTGTACCAGCAGAGAGGGCTCTGCGTACACCTCTGGTAATGTGCCCTAGGTTCGCCATCAC
>NW_026682191.1:0-9088 GCF_028640845.1 Ahaetulla prasina | reverse complement strand
CCATACTTCTATGTTTATAATTAATTTTGCTCTGGTTATTTTTAGTTAAAGGGTATGATGACCAGCTGGGGAGATGAGTCGGGGACATCTGTTGTGGAGCAGATGGGGCCAAACTGAAACTGCAGCATGTCTCTTCCCAACTACTCAGAGGATACATTTACCTCCATGACTGAAGAAGAAGAGGAGAGAGTGGGGACGACTCATTTGAATCTTATGACTCAGCGGATGAGTTGAAAGAGCCAGGCCTCTGACCTGACCAAGAGTGCTTGGCAATCCTCATGTCAAAAGGATGAAGGTCAGTTAGGATCCACAAGGATTTGGTTCAATTTAACACTGAATAAGAATAAAAACTCCACAGTTGCCTTTTTTTGCTTTTACATTTGGGATGGCTACTTCTTGAGAGAACTAAAATAGGTGACTGAATAATAATATGATGACAATAAAGACAAAGAGAAATGGTAATTATAACGTGGAGGCAGAATAAGAAGGTTTAATGGAAGGAACATCAAAGATTAAGAGGCTGTGTTGGCAGAGAGTGAAACTTCAGATGAGGAAGTGATTCACTGGCTGCTGTTTTAAGATTGCGGCTCAGTAGATGCCTGAAACGTCTCCAGGACGTGTCCTTATATATATTCTGCTTCTTCAAATTTCCTGATCTCAGAACTATAATGACGAAGTTCTGTTACTTAATGGGTTTCCAAAGTATTTTTGGCACAGTAAATGTTATGCCTACTGAGTAGTATTTTTAGATGGATATTGAGCCTCCTTCACTTGTTCCGTTGATGCCTAGGAGCTGTGTCTTCCTTCAGTTAGTTCTGAAATTCTGTGCTTATTCGTTCAATATTAGCAATCGCAGTTTATTAGCCTAGTGGAAACGCAGATAGTATTTGTCCTGCAGAACAATCTAGCCTACAGGTAGTCCTCGACTTACAACCATTGGCTTAGCAGCTTCAGTTTCAGGATCCATCCTTCCAAAGAGCAGTCAGGGTTGATTTCCTTTAGGATAGTATCACTTAGGATAACATATGGACCAAGCCAGAGTGTTTTTATCTGTAAGAAAGATTGAGCATCTGTCCCTTCAGATATTGGCTGACTGGTGTTTAAGTATCACTTAGAATTTCTGGAGTTCTTTTCTGGTTCTAGATCAGCATATTCTGTACATTGTAAGTTATTCTTAATGTGAATTTGCTTTAACTTGAGCTCCCATTTCTCTTCTCAAATAATGATACATAGACGGTGGTCTGGAGGAGATGGTGGAAGAACTCAATAGTGGAAAAGTAATGTATGCATTCTGCCGAGTGAAAGACCCCAACTCCGGTTTGCCGAAATATGTGCTCATTAACTGGGTATGTACAATGTAATTCCATTCAATCATAAAAATTAGAAATTATTTCTAAAAAATATTGGCGGCCTTGTTATATAAAAAGTAAACAAATATCAAGGTAAACTGACAGTGTCTGAACGTTCAGGATATAAAAACAGGTTGGAAATACATATAAGCCATGATTAATAAAGAGTACTTTGGTTCACATATCGTGGTAAGCCAAAACCATGAAAATCGCATTATGGCTTAGTGTAAGCATAATGTTGGACTTAAGATGAAGCAAAGTATATTTAGGCTGCACTGAACATAAGGCCTGGAATGTTTATGCCATTTAACCCCCCTTCCCCAGAACTTAATTCTCTCAGCAAAGCTGCATCAAATCAAGCATTTTAATGTTTGTGCTCATTGCACACATTCCTAAATTTCTTTTAAAAGATAAACATGCATTTCACACTGCCAAGGAAAAGCTCTAAAGCTTCCCTAAATCCGGGACTGGACTGTATAAACATTTGATAAACTGGCCAGAAGGAAAATGTGCTACCAAAATATAGGGCCGAAGTTGTCAGGCTCTGAATCAGTCTCAGCAGGGGGAATGTTCAGTATCACTAACCCCAAAGTTGTTTTGGAGACAGATAGCATCAAAATCCAAGGAAATAAATGGAGGGGGCAATGCTTAAGAATGAAATACTTAAGGTAGTCCTTGACTTACAACAGTTCATTTAGTGACCATTTGAACTGCCAACAGCCCTAAAAAAAAGTGACTTATAACCGTTTTCATCGTATGATCATTGTGGCATCCCCATGGTCAGGTGAACAAAATTCAAATGCTTGGCAACTGACTCATATTTATGACGGTTAAAGTGTCCCAGGGTCACGTGATCACCTTTTGCAACCTGACAAGCAATGGGGAAGCCAGATTCACTTAAGAACCGGGTTACCTACTAAAAAACTGCAGTGATTCACTTAACAACTGTGGCAAGAAAGGCCGTAAAATGGGGCAAAAATCACTTAACTGTCTTGCTAAGCAACAAGTTTTGGACTCAATTGTGGTCGTAAGCCGAGGACTATCTGTAGGAAAGGTGACTTGCATTTAGATATCTTTTGTTCTCCTTTAATGACAAAATCTGTAAGCCTGTGCCATATGAATCATTAATAGATTGTCACACAAGCCTTCACATATCACAGTCTAAGAACCTATGGCACGCAGCTCCACTGCGCATGCTCAAGCGTTTCCCGCCGGCCAGCTGATTTTTGAGTCTCTGCCCTGCAAGCGGGAGACAAGTGTGCATGGTGGGGGGGGGTACTTTTCTCCTCACTTTCTGCTGTCTGTGCCTTCCCAGATCTCCGGAGATTCCCCTCCCAGCGCTGTTTTGGGCAGTGAGGCTTTTTTTCCTCTCCCAGCCGTTTTGGGAGGTGAGGCTTCCCCCCCAGCACTGTTTTGGGATGTGAAGCCAAAAGGGGGGGGGTCGCGCATGCATGGGGGTCGTGGGGGAGGTCGCATGGGCATGCGCGGGCGGTCGTGCATGCATGTGCAGGGGGCACGGCATGCGGGAGAGGCATTGCATTATGGGTGTGTGCGCTTTTGGTACCCAAGAAAAATAAAGTTAGCCATCACTGGTATAGTTCATCCAATGTGCAAAGTGAAGCAGGGCCTGGGAAAGCGAATGTTACAAAAAATGGGTTGATCTCTGTAATATTGCAGAAGCATTGATTAGGTTTTGCAGCAAGGGTTTCAGTACATGAAGACAAAGTTAAAAAGCAATGTGGGTGTTTAGTTGAAGGCTGAAATGAGTAGGCCTCTTTTGGAACAGGCTTCTCAATATATTGAGTATAATTTAGTTGTCTGGAATGACCATTTTTCTCCTTCCTAACCATTAACTGTAGTGCCTGGAAATTTGGGGAGTTGTAAACTAACCTTTCCAAAGAGCAAAAAGTTGGGAAAGGCTTCCGCAATATGAGTTGAATCAGACCAAACCAGCCTTTATTGCAATCATTAATCAGTATGCCCAACTCCAAGACATTTTAGTTTTCTCTTGGAATAGCAATAGTTTAGTTAGAACTTATATACTGCTTCACTGTGCTTTACAGCCCTCTCTAAGCGGTTTACAGAGTCAGCATATTGCCCCCAACACTCTTTGAGTCCTCATTTTACCCAGCTCTGAAGGATGGCAGGCTGAGTCAACCTTGAGCCGGTCAGGATCGAACTCCTGGCAGTTGGCAGAATTAGCCTGCAAATGCTGCATTCTAACCTCTGTGTCCCACAGCTCATGGGAATGAATTAATGAAAGTTATGTTTCTCAATCTTGGCAATTTGAAGATGTGGGGATTTCATCTCCCAAAATTCTCCCACTAGTCATGCTGGCTGGGGAATTCTGGGAGTTGGAAGTCCCCCCACAAATCATCAAGATATCACAGTTGAGAAACACATGTGTAAAAAGTGTTCCAGGGGTAATTTGTGCATTTCACAATGTGTGCAATGTGGAAGAAGGAGTACTTTTTTTCAGGGCTAGGTCATATTTAGAATATTAGACACCATCTTCTGTTTCAAACAGTGCATTTTGAAATGCACACATGTACACAGAGTATGCAGCAAAAATGGTGTGTTCTGGGAGGAAAAAGGAGTATTTTGTTCATGGGAGTGTCGTTTCATAATCTTTCAGGTTTTCATTTTAAAATGGCAATCTTTTATAGAATCTGGAATACTGTTTTCCTCCCATTTTTCCTGACCTAAATTTAGAAAGCAGAACTTGGCTTTGTCTTACAAGTGCTTAACTGAATAAACACTTGGTATGAGAGTTGTGGAATGGCAGTCCTTCAGGAATGGCATTTCCTTCTCTGTCACCACTGGTATGAAGGATGATATGAGCCTCCTGGTTTAAATTCTCTCTGTGTTTTCTTTCGGCAGTTTGGTGAAGGCGTTAATGACGTGAGAAAAGGAGCCTGTGCCAACCACGTCAGTTCAGTGGTCAACTTTTTGAAGGTATTATCTGAGTTTTATTCTCTCTTTTCCTTTTGCAGTGGAGTGTCTTCCCATATACATGGTTCTGGAGGTTTGAAAGTACACACGCAGACTCCTTTGATAATATAGGTAGTCCTTGACTTATGACCATACTTGAGCCCAAAATTTCTGTTGTTAAGTGAGACATTTGTTAAGTGAGCTTTGCCCCATTTTACGATCTTTCTTGCCACAGTTTTTAGGTGAATCACTGCAGTTGATAACTTAGTAACACAGTTGTTAAGTGAATCTGGCTTCCCATTGACTTTGCTTGTCGGAAGGTCGCAAAAGAGGATCATGTGACCGTGGAACACAGCAATGGTCATGAATATGAACCAGTTGCCAAGCATCTGAATTTTGATCACATGATCATGGGGATACTACGAAAGTCGTAAATATGAAACATGGTCATAAGTTGCTTTGTTCAATGTTGTTGTAACTTTGAACAGTCACTAAATGAATTGTTCTAAGTCAAGGATGATCTGTATTACCCTGAGAGACAGAAAGTTTTAAGACAACTAATTAAAAGTTTGCTTTTTGGATACTCTGGGTTGGAGGGCAGAAAGTTGTGTAATTGTAGACTTCTAGTTCTATGCTATCCTTTTGTTTAAAATAGGATCCTTGGAAGAAAAGTTTTATCCACCAAACATTACTACTCTTGAAACTATATACTTGTACAGCATGTCTCCCCTGCATTTCTCAGCAGTTCCCCAACATTTCTGCAAAATAAGATTTCTGTCTCAGGACAGATTCCAGGTGGCAAATCTGTTTCCATCACATGGATAGATAGACAAATGTTGGTTAGCTATCCATGAAACTATACAGGTAGTCCTTGATTTAACGTCCATTCGTTTAGCGACTGAAGTTGCGACGGTGCTGAAAAAAGGGTCTTATGACTGGTTCCTGCATTTACGACTGTCCCTGAGGTCAAGTGGTTATGATTCAGATGCTTGGCAACTCTCACTTATTTACGACAATTGCAGTGAGGTTTTAAAATCAGATACGGTCAGGAGGAGGGGGAGGGGGAGGGGGAGGGGGAAGGGGAAGGGGAGGAGGGGGGAGGGGGAGGAGGAGGATATTATAATTTGTATACCGCCCTTCTCCCGAAGGACTCAGGGCGGTGAACAACCAAATAAAATACAAACACAGACACATACAATATTAAAAAACAACCCTTAAAAAACTTATTCAATTTGTCAAAAAATTTAAAATACAAATTACACCCATAAAATTACAAAAGTTTAAAACCCATTTAAATTAAATTAAAATTTTAAAAATCAAGCCAATGCAGCCATATGAAATAAATAGGTTTTAAGTTCGCGGCGAAAGGTCCTAGGGTCAGGTAATTGTCGGAAGTCCAGGGGGAAACTCGTTCCACAGGGTAGGAGCCCCCCCCTCCTCCTGGGGGCCGCCAGTCGACATTGTTTGGCTGACGGCACCCTAAGGAGTCCCTCTCTATGGGAACGTACTGGTCGCTGGGAGATAGAAGACGGCAGTAGACAGTTTTGTTTTTGTTTTTTTGTTTACATTTATACCCCGCCCTTCTCCGAAGACTCAGGGCGGCTTACAGTGTATAAGGCAATAGTCTCATTCTATTTGTATATTTTTACAAAGTCAACTTATTGCCCCCCCAACAATCTGGGTCCTCATTTTACCTACCTTATAAAGGATGGAAGGCTGAGTCAACCTTGGGCCGGGCTCGAACCTGCAATAATTGCAGGCTTCGGTGTTCTTAATAACAGGCTATTACCAGCTTGAGCTATCCGGCCCCTAAGTTCCGTAAGTAACCCGGTCCTAAGCCATGGAGCGCTTTGAAGGTGGTAACCAATACTTTGAAGCGCATCCGGAAGACAACAGGTAGCCAGTGCAGTCTGCGCAGGATCGGTGTTACATGGGAGCTCCGACCCGCTCCCTCAATAACCGGCGCAGCCGCATTCTGGACTAGCTGGAGTCTCCGAGTGCTCTTCAAGGGGAGCCCCATGTAGAGAGCATTGCAATAGTCCAAGCGAGAAGTAATGAGAGCATGAGTGACCGTGCATAAGGCTTCCTCACTTAATGACCACACCACTTAGTGATCAATTTTTGGGGCCCCTTTGTGGTCATAAGCCAGGACTAGCTGTACTTGCACATCACATCAAGACTAGGCTTGGACCTAGTGTGCCCGATGATTATCAGGCAATCACAAGCAGGAAACCATGCACTTCCTTTCTTCCAGGGTGCTCACGTGACAATAAATGCTCGGGCTGATGAAGATGTGGAGCCAGAGGCCATTATGGAGAAGGTGGCCAAAGCTTCGGGGGCAAACTTTAACTTCCATAAAGAAGGGAGCAAGTTCCAGGATGCAGGACCACAAGCTCCTGTGGTAAGATCTTCTAAGCTCTATAGTCCCTTCTTTGGAATTCATTAGACTCCTTCTGCATCCAACTTCAGTTTTTGTAGAGCAGCAGCCTTATCTTGATAGGTCATCAAAAGCTTTTGTGGGCCACCTCATAAATGAGAGAATAATACCTCCAAGGCACATGTGACCCAGAAGATCACAGGCCATAACAAGGATGAATAACAACTTTAATGTTATAACCTGGCTGAGGTTTTAGGAGATTATCCAATCTGAAATCTTAAGAGATTTGGGGAAATGAAATCTTGCGGCATTTTGAGCTGGAACACCTGTAAGTTTGGGGATTCTGATCATTCAAAAAATATGTCTTGTTTTCTTTGGATGCCTGCATCAGGGACCATCTACAGTAATTTTGTGGATACAAGAGGACTCCAACCACTGGATGGAGTTGTTGTTTTAGATTATTTTATCCAATAAACGGGACGCTGAAATGCTGAAGTACGCCAGCCTGTAACGTTACCTTTCTTTTCAGGGTGCCCCTGAGTTGCTCAAAGTCCCCATTGGCATTTTGGGAAAATGAAAACAGGGGTGGCATTGCAGCCTGATTATGGGGAAAAAGAGGAAGACTGTATACTTGATTACATTGTTTCCTGGTAAAAAGATACTTTAAAAATTGCCATGCCTGACACGGCCGACATTTTGAGAATAATCACCAACACAGCTGCCTCCAGTGGCAGTTGTTTTCTGAGTCCACATTCAGGTTGAATTTATCAACCCCAGTAGTTTTCTGCCACTGCATCATAGGTAGTGAAACTAATAGGCTTGACAAACTTCCATTGAAAGTGCAATTCAGATTCTTAATCCACAAGGGGAAGTAAGGTTGTGGAAGTTGCTTAATGCTCTCTATACTCACTGCCTTCAATGGGCTGAGAAGAAGAAATACATTGTTAATATTTACCTAATTCAACATCTGAGGGTTCCAAAAAGTGAAGTTTATTAACAGCTTGTTGGCACCTTAATTAATAATTAAGCGCAGTTAGGACATGAATGAATTTAGTTCTGTACTTTGAATTAAGCAATGACATAATGAATTCTAAATTTTATATTAATTAAACCCTTTTTAATGTACTGGTATTTTAGTCTTTAGATCCCATGCTTCTTTTTGTCTTGTCTTTTATGGAGCTTTGTGTTTTATTTCCTTTGTTAAATGTTTTAACAATTCAATTATTAATAATTAAGTGCAGTTAAGCCCAGGAATTTCTGAAGCAGTGTGATTCTTTTTTGCAATAGGGCTCCGTTTACCAGAAAACAAATGCTATGTCTGAGATTAAAAGAGTTGGCAAAGATAACTTTTGGGCCAAAGCAGAGGTATGTATTTCACTCAATCCAGTTCACCTTGCTGCTGAAATATCAATTGGGGATTTGAGTTAGCTGGTGGGAGATTTACAACCTCCTTACATATAGGGCTACGTTTTAGGTCAGTGAAAACGGTGGATTTTCACATTGGATTAAGCCAGGATTTTTAAAAGGTGGATTAAGTGGCTTGAAGTGGCATTTATGCACACATTATAGCAGAGATGGGCAACTTTGACAACTTTACAATCTATGGACTTCAAATCCCAGAAGGCTGGTCTTGAGCAGAAACATTTCAAGTCTTAGAGTTGTTTGAAAGGTCCGTTTTAATAGGAAGGCTGATGATAAGCTGTCTTCCAATCTTCCAATAGATGTATCAAGTTCTCCATTTATTTATTTAATGTATGGCATATCATACATGGACTAGCTATATATATTAACATTCCATGTAGATTAATAAAACATAATTTAATGTAAGTGTTTAAAAGATCAACATTCAGATGTTTGTCAGTAGCTTATACTGATGACACTTGCTGTGTTCTGAAGTCATGGGATCCCTTTGTGACCTTGTGACAAGCAAAGTGTCAGTTTTGGAAGGCTATTTTCGTTTTCCTTCTGAACTGCCACATATTTTAACTGGGGAAGTAGGGAGGGGGTTGTTGTTGGAGCAGGAGAAAGTTAGTCATAACAACATTCCATGTTCAAGGACTTTTGCCTGCGTCTGATGGAGACTGCCTGAAGATTGTATCCAATTGAGTGTGAAGAGTTGATTGGACAATGTGATGAACTTGTGGGTGTGGGGCAGGGCTGTGAACTGTCAACTGGGTGTGGAAAACCTGGAAGCTTTCAGTTTCGTGTTTTCCCAGCTGTGCCAACGTGACGTCTCTAATAAATTGGAACTTTGAGGAACCTCAAGGCTCAGAGCTTTATTTTGTTGGTGGTGTTCCTTGGAATCCTGACATAAAGTCAATGGGGAAACCAGATTCACTTAACAACCATATTACTAACTTAACAACTGCAATGTTCCACTTAACAAGAAAGGTTGTAAAATGGGGCAAAATTAGCAACTGTCTTGCTTAAC
>NW_026682190.1:0-9089 GCF_028640845.1 Ahaetulla prasina | reverse complement strand
TCGCCTTCGACAGGACCTGGGTTTAGCTCATAAAATCATCCGTTGTAATGTCCTTCCTGTCAATGACTTCTTCAGTTTCAATAACAATAACACAAGAGCTATCAACAGATTTAAACTCAATGTCAACGTTCCAGTTTAGATTGCAGAAAACACGATTTCTATAACAGAATTATATATGCTTGGAATGCATTACCTGACTCTAGGAGCCAAATCGGATAGATGAAAAACCAGGCAGAGAAGGCGAATGCAGGCCGGGAAAACCTTCACCCCTTCAACGTTCGAAAGTCAGGGGGCGGACAACTATAGGCTAGGAACAATCCTTCGCCCCTTCGATATTCAGAAGTCAAATGGGGGGGGGCAGGCCATCAATAGAGGACACAGATGGAAAACGCGATGGAAAGTGCCATTAAATGAGAGACAAACCGCAGCCACGCCTCAGGCCTCGCCTCAGGCCTCACCTCCCACCGCGGCCTCACCACGCCCAACGCCGATGGAACCGCGGTACAGAGGACGCCGCTGGAAAAAACGCCTCGTGGCCCACCAGGGCCTCGCCAGGCGCAACAAAGTGCCGATGGGCAAAACAGGCCGGAAGTAATGCCGCAGCTGAAGTCGGGCCGAAATCGAGGCCGGAGCCGGCAGCAAACAGCGGGCCTCCCTCGCGCCCCAAAGATGGCAGCCATCATCCAATTCGCCGCTCTTCCCTCGGCCCCGTTCTCGGCTGCCGCAAACCCGAGAGGGTCAGAAAACCTCTCCTGCGGCAGCCAGGAAGATGATCCAGTAGACCGAGGGACAGAAGCAGCTCGGTAAGTCACCCAAAGTCCACCATCCTGGGAAAATCATCCAACGCCGATTCCGACTCCCCTAGCAAACCACCATACTTGCGCATGCGCAGAGCCTTTAAAAGCATTTTAAAGGAAATGTCATTGGACAGTGCTGGCTCTTCGGCTTTGAAACAGAGATGAGTACTGCCCCCTAGAGTCGGGAACGACTAGCACATATGTGCAAGGGGAACCTTTACCTTTACCTATGTAACTTCAAACAGTCATTAAACAATGATCATAAGTAGAGGACTACCTGTAATTCAGAATTATTAACTATCAAAGTCACAGTGCACTGCTCTAATAATCTCAGTTCAAAAATCATTGTGATCAGTTGTTCTAGAACTCCAACAAGTTTCAAGTGGAGATCCTTGGTCAACTATGTCAATATTTTAAAATATTGTTAAAAAATAATTTTACAAAATGGCATGGCGATGAGCAGGTGGGGGAAGAAGATTGGATGCAATAATCAATAGGTCTGTCCCCATCTCAAAGTGACCCTTTTAATCAAATTGCCATCAGTGACCCCAATCACAAAGTCTTAGGTGGTCCCTCAGATATTGATTGGGCAGTGCACATTCTGCAAATTGATAAGGGAGGGTCTCAGCAAAACTTTAAATACAAAAGATGATTGCAAGTTTGGAGAATGCTGGTGAAGAGGCTCTTGCAAATGATCACTTGGACAAAACCAAAATGGACTATTAAATGAATATGAGAAGTCTCTCGTGCTTGATTAAGACAAAAGTTTTCTTTCAAACTTGTGAAATCTAAAGGACAATGTTTCTTATTGGAGGCAGTTTTAAAAAGACAACAGAGCGCATCCTAAATTTAGAACAAGAGCTCGGTTTCTCCAAATCATGGTCCAGATCTAGAACTGAATTGGGATTAAACAAATTCTGGAAACTTGAGCCAAGGTGGACAATCTGAATCTGACCATTGAAATGAGCAAATGGACAAGAGTGGCATAATAGAAATTAATTGAATATAAACTGTAAAAAAAAAACCTCAGATGTAACAAATTATCAAAAGCAATAACAGGATATAATCACATTTTAAACAAAGCAAAATACAAACCATCAGCTGAAGGCCACATTAAGACTAACTGCAATAAAATTAGATGTGAAGCATTAAAAGCCCATTACATAAAAATGTCTTTAACGTCTGGTTAAAAAAAAACACACACACACATAAAGGAAACCCTCCGCCTTCTCTCTGCCCATTTATCAAATGTTCCAGAATAGTCCAACAGTACATCTCTCTCTTAACACTGATTTTGACTGGAAGTGTTTAGAGGGCCTATCAGAGCAGAAAGCTGGGTTACAAATCAAACAAAGGAGGAGGGTGAGGACCAGGATAATGATGATCGTATACCATCAAATGAATGTCAATTCTTGGAGACCATACTGATAGGTTTTCTCCAGGATGATCAAGCCCAACCTGGCCCTCAAATAAATAATGAATAAAACTTGAATTCCCAGATATAGGGAACTATATAGGTTTCCTCAGAAATAAATTCAATGGTGTGCTTATTTGTCTCCTAGATGGGTTATTTGAAATTATCTCATTAAATCTTTATAAGTGGTAGTATTAGGCAGGTTATATTTAGAGACACTGACATTTAAAAAGACACCCAGGGAGCTCAGCATGCTGCACTCATGTCTCTCAGATCCAAGTCCAATATTTGTATTCTTCAGTTCTCCATTTTCTGCAGCTATCCCAAGACACTGTCATTTGCTTTTAAATTTGCTCATAAATAATTTCGACTTTGGTCAATGTTGGAGGGCAACTTCACAGATGTCACAAAGGAAGAAAAGTAGGCCATTAAGAGGCAGAATAAATAAATCATGTATTTATTTCAATGGGAATAAATTAATTTTAAAAAAAATCACACCTGTACCATAGCCGGATGGTTTGATCATATGCAGATGGCGCAACAAAAATATTTACAACTCAAAGGACAGACAGATTTGTTATTTGGCATATTTTTCTGAAAGCTTTTAGCTTCTAATACGGAGCTATTTCCCTTACTCTCTCAACATCTTTCAAAAGGATCATTTAATAAAGATGTTTTGCAAAAGAGCATCTGCTGTGCGGTGTATCCTCAATAAACCTGGCCATAATTCAGGCTGGAAACACTCTTTTCCCATTTATTGAGAAGGCGGCTAGAACACCAGACAGTAGCATAAATCGTGCTATCATTTTATGTAGCAGGGAGAATATATTTTTCTTCCTCTGCAAATTAACTGAAGATGGTAGACATCAGTAATTGATACATATTTACCAGGCCCTCCCAGATTGTCAACTTCATAATCACAGTGTAACCTCAGTTTTAGGAATGTCACTTACATTTTATAATTATTTATTTGTCCCAGCCTCATATAAAGAAGCCTCTATGTTACAAATCTTTCCCTTTTTAAAATGCTAAGGCAATATTGTACTCATGAGGCATGTACTCATGAGGTTACGTTTTAAATTTCATTGTGATTGAACCACACTACTTGATTAGACATGGAGAAGGAGAAAAAGGAAGAGAATAGAGAAAGAAATACAGAAGGAAGAAAGAGAAAAGGGTGGAGGAAGAGGAGAAGGAAAGAGGATAGAGATCAAGGAAGAATGAAAAACAGAAGAAAATGAAGATAAAGGATGAAGACAATATAACAAAACCAGACAACTGGTTGTCCTTTATGTAGGAGTTGAAATTAGGTTTATCCTATCTGAAATTAGTTAAGGAAGGTACACTAATTCAAGCAACTGGTTGTCCATGCAGAAGGTACTTATTAAACATGTTTGTCTTCTTAATGTTATATCTCTCTGGGTAAAAATACAATGTAGAATTAATTATGATAGTTGTTGTTACAATAGTTTATACTTTTTATAGTGGAATGGTAAACAGTACCTTACCATTTATAAAATACCTTCATAAAAGACTGGCTGGAAAAATTGTTATGATATTCTTTTACTATCTTATATTCTTTTAAAATATAGGTATCCTTTGGAATATAGAACTGATAGTGTCGCCAATTTCTATTAATATTGTTTTACTCTGTTGGTATTCTTTAGTACATTTAAAAACAACTAAAAATGATTGTTATGAAAAATTTAAGATATTAAAAAAGATCTTAAATTGGTGAAAGGTAGACTCTGCCAAATTTTGATGGACAATACAAGTTATGAGTACAAAACTGATTTTGAGTTAAGGAGCATGTGTGTGCTTCATGGAATCTATTAGAAGCTACAATAGGCTGGCAAGGGAAAGGTGAGAAGGATTGGAGAAGAAAATGGGATTTCTAACATTTTTCCTTCTC
Organism: Ahaetulla prasina; assembly: GCF_028640845.1. Lineage (NCBI taxonomy): Eukaryota > Metazoa > Chordata > Lepidosauria > Squamata > Colubridae > Ahaetulla > Ahaetulla prasina. Next base: position 4,966 of record NW_026682190.1, on the reverse strand, counting down.
TAAGTTAATCAAAATATACACATACCCATAGAAACACATGCCCCATACTATTTGAGTACGCTCACATCCTCTCCCATTTTTTTAATTTGGTTTTTAAACCATGAACTTTATCTTCACTTTTATTCTTGAATCTTCAGTTTCAATCAATTATGACCTACTGCACAGTGAAAAATGCATGCACATTTTGGATAGGATCACCCAATATCAATATCAGGCAAAGGAGGTCATGAACAACTGGAAAAGAGAACAATGGGGGAGGGGGGAGAATCATTTAACATTACATGAACTGTTTAATTTCCTTGGAATCTGTGACAAAAATTATAGTGAAAAACAGCAAAACAAAACAAAACAAACACCCCCCAAACCCTTAGCTCTGTATGTATATGAAATTACTTTTTTCAGAAAGACTGTTTTTTTTATTGCAATATTGTTCCAACAAATCTTTATTTTCAAAAACATATGCTAGCAATACTATAGAATCAATAATGACATGCTTTTCAAAATTTCACCGCAGACAAATGATGTGATTTTTCAGATCACAGATTTGAAGAGATTGGGTTGAAGTTGATTGCTGGAATCTGGAAATAAATTAAATAATGTAAATCTAAGCTGTTGATGGACAAGGGAAAGGAAAAAAGCAGACAATGTATACAAAACATTTTATTTATTTATTTATTTATTTATTTATTTATTTATTTTGTCACAACAATATATGTAGGTATCATACAAAAAGATTATATAGTATATAAACACATGTATGAGTAAATATAGGAGGTATAAGCATATATATATATATATATATATATATATAGGAAGAAGAAAAGAAAAAAAACAATAGGACAGGAACGGTAGGCACGTTTGTGCACTTATGCACCCCCCTTAATGGTCCTCTTAGGAATGGGGTGAGGTCAATAGTAGAAAGTTTTTGGTTAAAGCTTTTAGGATTATGAGAAGAGACCACCATTTGTGAAGGGGTCCTGAGATGCCATAGGATATTAGTTTTAGGAGAAGTTTATCATGTACTACTGAGTCAAAAGCTTTGCAGAAGTCTATGTAGATTGCATCTATTGTTTTGCCTTGATCGAGATTTGTAGTCCATATGTTTTTACAGTGGAGAAGTTGTAAGTTACATGATAATTTTTTCCTGAAACCAAATTGTTTGTTGGAGAGTAGGTTGTTAGTTTCTAAGTATGAGTAAGTATTTAAGTGGATGCTGTTGTGAAAACAATAAAAAGACACTTAAGGAGCTGGACAATATTTGATTTTAAGGCCACACCTATCAGAAAGAAGACAAAAAGGACTTTACTCAGACATGGAGCAGATGTAACTTTGGGACATAATTATTTTTATAAAAATATATTTTTAAAACACACTCTTTTTCATCAGATTAAATGAGAATTGGTAGACGATTCCCCCTCACCCTGCATGATGCTAATCAAAGGAATCTCCATCCTTGTTGCTATTAGTTTCTTAGTTCTCATTCACGTAGAACCTGTATCTGGTCATGAAAAATTGATTGGTTGCACTTTGCTCTGATTTTGTGGTTAGTGGTTTGGCTTTTGTAGCTTTCCATACAATCAGCAAAAGCATCAAGGCTTAAAATATTGAGGCGGAAGCAAAAACTTATATGTGATGAAATATTTTTTTAACTGTGCCCTATGCTTGCAAGTCCCTGGGCCCGTTTGATGTCTAGGAGATTTATTGTCCCTTATGAAAGCTCTGAATTTGTGGAAGATTCTTATATTGCAGTAAATATAGGCTTTGGAATGATAATATGCAGTGCTGTAACTTGGCATATTTGTAGGAATGATAATTACTTTAATATAAAGATTAATGCACTTGCATAATTCCTATTCATCTTAATGGAACGTGCACAGAAAAATATTGTATTGAATGGTACCCTGGGGTTGCAATAACCCACTTAACTTACAATTTAGCTAGTACACTAAGAAGAAATGACAACATATAAATAGTTGGCAGTGTACACAAGAAGAGATTTGGAAAGCTGCTGGCAAAATTAAATAAATGTAGCACCCTTCTTTGTTCCTGTGAAACATTTACTCATACAAGGCTCAGTAGAAGCTTAAAATGATCTAAGTGCCAGAGCTCAGTGTAACAACATCGCCAAAAAGGCATTAAGAGTTGTAAACCTAATCTTGCATAGCTTCTTCTCTGGTAATATTACACTACTAACCAGAGCATACAAAAATTTGCTAGACCAATTCTCGAATACACCTCATCTGTCTGGAACCCGCACTGCATATCGGACAGTAACACAATTGAACACGTTCAGAAATATTTCACTAGAATAGTCCTCCACTCCTCAGCTCACAACAAAATACCTTATGTCACCAGACTTGAAATTTTGGGCTTAGAAAATTTAGAACTACGCCGCCTTCGGTATGACCTAAGCATAGCTCATAAAATCATCTGCTACAATGTCCTACCTGTCAATGACTACTTCTGCTTCAACCACAACAGTACACAAGCACACAATAGATACAAACTTAAAGTGAACCTCTCCAAACTCGATTGCAGAAAAAAATGACTTCAGCAACAGAGTGGTCAATGCCTGGAATGCACTACCAGACTCTGGTTTCTTCCCCAAACCCCCAAAACTTTAACCTAAGACTGTCTACTGCTGACCTCACCCCATTCCTAAGAGGTCTGTAACATTAGAACCGTCCCTGTCCTAATGTTCTTTTTAATTGTATTCATTTTATGTATTCAGTTCATGCTTATACTTTTATATTATCTAATACGTACTCGACAAATAAATATAAATAAATAAATAAAATCTTTCTTAGAGATATCCAGATATAGATAAGAACAAAGAATTTTTATAAGATGTTTTATAGATGGCACTTAGATCCCAAAAAATTATCACGCATGTATCCTAATATCCAAGCGAAATGTCTGAAAAAAGAAACTATAGCAGTAATGGTCCACTTTAATCCTGTTTACCTAGATTGGGCAAATTCATGTTCTGGATGTGACGAAATACATGTAGTCCTTGACTTCGTTAAGGACCTCCACTGCAGTCACATCTGACTTAAAAATAACTCAGTAGTCGTTTAGTGAGAGTTCAAAGTTACAACGGCACTGATAAAAGGGACTTATGACCATTTTTTGCACTTACGACCTTTGCATCATGTGATCAAAATTCAGATGCTTGGCCACTGATTCATATCTATGACCATTGTTGTATCCCAGGGTCATGGGATCACCTTTTGCAACCTTCTGACAAGAATAGGCAACGGGGAACCCAAATTCACTTAACAGCTGTGTTACTAACTTATCCACTGCAGTGATTCACTTAACAACTGGGGCAAGAAAGATTGTAAAATGGGTGAAAACTCACTTAACAAATGTCTCAGTTAACAACAGAAATTTTGGATTGAGTGTGGTCATAAGTCGAGGACTACCTATATACAGATACCCTGAAAATTGTACCTTGGAATAGCCAGACTTGGGAACTCAAAACAAGAGTCTCAATATGGGACTTAGTTGTGCAGAGAGTCCTGTTGAAGATCAAAATGACATTTAACCAATGGGAAAAAAAAACGATTTTCAACATGAACATCAATAAATACTTGCTGGGAAAGTCCAATTTAGTCACATCTAAATTAAAAATATCTCAGTAGCCCTCAGGTTCCTGTAAACTGGATGAACCCATACATCATCAGACTGGCTTTGCATTGGAGGTTATTGTCAGAGTCTCTGTTCCAAATTCCTCATGCAGACAATGCTGCAAGGCATAAAAAATTCAAAGGATAAATAGCTAATTCCCTCCTGAACTGTCCCAAGATAGGTTATTTGTTGCATAAATGCTTCCCACTTGAGAGCTGCCTATCTCTCACTGGCTCTCCCCACCCTATCTCCAATACACATTGACCGGATGCTGTTCACAGCCAGAGCGCATAAAGCTACCTATGAAATTTTAATGAACATGGATCACAGAGAAGGCAAGGAGGAGGAGGAAGAAGAAGAATGAAAAAAAGAAAGAATAAACTAGATGAATGTAGCTCTACTGGGTAGATAGTATTTAAAAGATTATGGAAAGCTGATGGAGGATGTAAAATATCACTGGTTTATTTGCTGTAAACTAGTTCTGTTTTATTTTACATATTTTAATTTCATATTATAGTTGTTTTACTGCATTTTTAACTGAAATTATATTGCACTGTCAATTGACACATTAACTATTGTTAACTGTTGTGGTTAGCAGAGAGCGTGGATAGGCTGTAGAATCTGTGAACAGTGGTCGGCGTGCCCCAAATAAAAGGGGAAAGGTTTCATCCTTCAGTATAAGAGCAGAGCTGGAGCAGAGTTGGGTTTCAGCAGGTTCTGACCAGTTCTGGAGAACCGGTAGTGAAAATTTTGAGTAGTTCGGAGAACCAGGAGTAAAAATTCTGACTAGCCTGCCCCCATCTATTCTCTGCCTCCCAAGTCCCAGCTGATCGGGAGGAAATGGGGATTTTACAGTATCCTTCTCCTGCCACACCCACCAAGCCAGGCCCACCAAGCCATGCTAGCGCCCACCAAGCCATGCCCATAGAACCGGTAGTAAAAAAATTTGAAACCCACAATTGAGCTGCAGCATTTCTTTAGGCTGGGCTATTCATCACAGCCTATGGGAAAAAATGACAAAACAGCTTTCAGGAACAGATGAATAGCTGATACTTATTGCTAGTCACTAAAAATAACAGCAGGGGAATCTGAGGAGCTATCTCACCTCAATGGGATTAGCCTGCCATGGTCGATCCGGTGCTGCAGATCCTGTCTGCTAAGGAATTTTGGCTGTCGGGGTCAAGGAAAAGAGCTTTTTTCTGCTGAAACCCTCACACTTGTGGAATTGTTTACTGTTGGTGGGTGCTCTCACCCTCTTGGCCTTTCACAGGGGTCTAAAAACCTGGCTTTGCTAGTTGGCTTGGATCCCGATGCAGATATTATAAGAAGAAGACCA
>NW_026682189.1:0-9090 GCF_028640845.1 Ahaetulla prasina | reverse complement strand
TTTTCTTCCTCTCCTAACTTTCACTTTTCTTGCAATAGCTTTATAGCTCAGGTTAATTCTTTTTCATCATCAAAAACTGACTTAGAATCATTGCTAGGTCTCAGAACATAAAGATTTTGACAGAAGATGACAGAGACATGGTCATACCTGGCTTGTTTATTTCCTCTGGTTTTCTTTCTTTTTGTTTGAAATAAGAAAATGTTTCTCTGCCAAACTCAGGGCAGAAACGCGGAAATGGCAAACGCCCGCCCGCACCGCATAACCCGGCAAGGAGAAATGGGGAACATATATGACCCGTTTGAAAGCTTTCTAGAAGCCAACGAACTACAGGATCTGATAACCGCAAAGGCTTACTTCCTAAGCCATTGCGGGCCGGAGGTCAGATTGCGGAAGCCCTGGCAGAGCCAGCGCCGATACAATCGGTATCGTGGCCGACTCTGCAGACTTTGCTGAAGAACCATTTCGCACCGGCGCCGTCCAAATCGTGCAGCGGTTTGAATTCGGAGAGCGTGACAGATGGAGGCGAGTCCATCGGTGACTACATGGCGCTTTAAGAAGAGCGTCCAAGGACTGCGGATACCGAGACTTAGGCGAGTGCTACTCGAGCAACTCATCCGGTCAAGGACATCCGCCTCTGGCGGCGACTGCTAGCCAGGAGCAACCTGACACTAGCCACCGCTCTGGGCGAGCCAGAGCACGAAATCTACTAAAGCAGCAGAGACTCTGCAAAGCCTCTTCAATCCAAGGCGGCGCCGCCAACGCCAGTACACCAGGAGGAGATTCAGTCCGAATCCGAAGGTGAGGCGAGGATGAGGAAGGGTCTGCCGGACCGGCGACACTGAGGACCGTGGCGAGTGCGGAAGCTGCGAGGGCAGCATCAGCGCCAGCGCTGCAGGTTTAAAGATGCAACATGCGGCGGTGTGGGAAGAAAGGACACTTAGCTCAGGTTTGCGGCGGCCCAACCTTCCGCCGAAAATTCAAATCGGCCAATCAAAGCGCGGAATCGGAAAGGCGGCCCGCGATTGGTTCAAACAAGAAAGCGCGGTTAACCAAACGACTGTCATTATAGGCGCGCCTCAACCAAAGTGGAAAAGAAGATTTTACAAAGCCCAAGATCGAGGGAGTACGGTGCAGGCTTGAAGTAGACACGGGATCAGCGATCACCATCATGTCCTGGGACACCCTGGCGAAGTCGCTGCCGTCCGTCATGAGCGCCACCTGCAAGCACAGCGGCTACGATGCCACGACTACCAGGGGAATCGCATCCCTGTTAGAGGACCACCTCCGTCCAGTCAGTCACGGCCTCACAAAAAGACCCTGCCCATCACGATCGTCGAAGGAACTCTGCCCAGTCTGTTGGGACTAGACTGGTTTCGTGCCCTGGGCATGGGGGTGACTGGCATCTACAAGTGACTGCAATTTGAAAGACATTCTCTTTAACGAGTTCGAAGATGTCTTCAAGGACTGCCTGGGCAAGTACAAGGGACCCCTATTTCCTTCAACTTAGACCCCAGGTAGCCCCATTAGGCTTAAGGCGAGAGAGTCCTTTGCCCTAAAACCAAAATTGATAAGGAGCTGGACAAGCTCATAAATCAGGGGTTTTGGTGCCAGTCGATCACGCAAAGTGGGAGACGCAATCACCCCATCAAGTCGGACGGGTCAATTAGAATTTGCGCTGACTACAAGGCGGCGCTTAACAAAGCCTTACAGAAAAGCGCACCCGGTTCCGTGGTGCAACATTTATTGCACTCCTTTGGGGCAAGGCAAGTCTTTGCAAAGTTAGACTTGGCCCAAGCCTACCAACAACTGCCAGTAGGCGCCACAGCGAAGCCCAAGCGATTGTACGCACAGGGGGCATTCAAGTGCACCGATTGCAATTTGGGGTTAGTGTGGCACCAGGGCTGTTCAAAACCTGATGGAGCGACTACTGCAAGGGCTCCCAGGGTAGTTCCCTACTTGATGATGTCCTAATTTCAGGGAAAACATGGAGGAATTGGGAGGCGGTTAAGAAAGGTCTTGAGCATTTTCGGACAGCGGATTAAAAGTCAAGACAAATAAATGTCAGATAGGGGTCGAATCCGTCGATTTCTTGGGCTACGGATAGACAAGAAAATTCACCCTACTGAGAGCAAGGTTAAGGCAATTAGGAAGGCTCCAGCGCCCAAAAACAAAGCAGAGCTGCAGGCATTCCTGGATTGGTTAATTTTCGCGGTCTTTTTAAAGAACAAAGCAACCGTTCTTGGAACCGCTGCATAGGCTCTTAGGAAAAATACTGTTTGGTCTTGGGAAAGTCAGAAAATAGGGCTTTTGAAGCAGTAAAGAACCTGCTCTCAAGTGATAGCCTGCTCATCCAATATCACGACTCACTACCCCTAGTGCTGGTTTCATGGCGCGTCACCTTATGGGGTGGGGCTGTACTCAGCCATAGACTTCAAACGGCACAGAAGCCCCTATAGCGTTCTACTCTAGAACGATGTCCTCCCCAGAGAGGAACTACAGCCAATTAGACAAAGAAGCATTGGCCATTGTATCAGGGGTCAAAAAATTCCATGAGTATGTCTTTGGGCGGAATTTTGAAATTGTGACTGACCACAGACCGTTATTGGGACTACTGGCTGGCGACCGCCAACACCTGTGGCACTGTCGCCACGTTTGACCTCGATGGACTATATTTTAGCCGCTTACTCATACAAGCTGCAGCATCGACCGGAAAAGAAGTGGGGCATGCAGACGCTTTGAGCCGATGCCCACTGCCGGGGCGATCAAGATCCCACCGGGACACCCATCCTCCTTATTGACTCGTTGGACTCTGGCCCAGTCACATCAAAGGAAGTGGCTCGGCATCATACCGGGACATTGTGTTAAGGACTGTACTCGGTTGGGTACAGAGAGGGTGGCCATGCGCTTAACGGTTCAAAGAATTTGTTAAGAAACGTGATGAGCTCTCGGCTCAAGGGGTGCCTGTTATGGGGTGATCGTGTAATAATTCCTGTTAAGTTACAAGGTATTGGACCTCCTCCACGAGGGTCACCCAGGCATCGTGAGATGATGAAGGGTTAGCTAGGAGCTATGTATGGTGGCCACTCATGGACGCGAGAGATTGCTGAGAGGGTAGGGAAATGCCAAGCTTGCCAAGAGTCCAGACCGCTACCCCAACAGCCCCAGTCAGAGAATGGGAAAAGCCCCAAGGGCCTTGGTCAAGAATCCACATTGACTTTGCTGGCCCTTTCACGGCCAAACATTCCTGGTGGTGGTGGACGATTTTCCAAATGGTTAGAGATCATACTATGAAGTCCACCACAGCCGAAACAGTAATCGCAACCTGCGCCCACCTATTCGCAATCACGGGTTGCCGGACACTCTGGTGTCCGGCAATGGGCCCCAATTCACGGCAGCCCAGTTTGAAGAGTACCTGGCAGAGGAAGGCATCCACACGCCTCTCTGCACCTTTCCACCCTGCGCCGAATGGTTTTGCAGAGCGCTCATCCGGGAGCGCTAAGGAGGCATTGTCCAGGCTCAAGCCAGGTGACTGGCAAACAAAATAGACTTTTCCTAGCCGCCCAGCATAGAACCCCAAGCACAGCCACTGGGAAAAGCCCAGCCGAATTGCTAATGGGACGAAAACTCCGTGCCCACTTGATCGCTTGAACCCCATTACACACCCGAGGTTACAAGGGGAGCTAGAGAAAACAAGGGAATTGAGCATAGGCGACCGGGTGTGGGCCCGAAACTATGGGGACGGCCCTAGTTGGCTCTCGCAGGACAAGTAACAAGAGTAACAGGGCCAAAATCGATGTGGTAGAGCTACTAGACAACCGAATGTGGCGCCACATAGATCAGTTAAGGAAACGAATAACTGACCAACCCGAACCAACAGAGACAGGTAATGACCAATACCACTTTGAATCCACAGCTGACAATGACCCGGGGGAGGCGCAAGACTTAGCTGAGGTCCCAGAGTTCCAGCGACGCCATCAGGTCCCCGAGGGAAACAGCAAGGAAAATCCCAAAATTAATCCAAAGCCGGATGGCCAAGAAAAAGAGTCGGCCAATAATCCAGAGCCCGACGGCCCAGAGAAAGAGCTGGGAGGAGAAAACAGCCCCTCCGACCAGCTCGAAACACCACCCAGAACTGAACCGCGCAGGTCAGAAAGAACTAGGAGGCAGCCCAGGTTATTTGCGTGACTCGTTGAAAATAACATGTAAATAAATATGTAAATAAGACCAAGTGTTTTCTGGGAGGGGAGGAGTGTTATGTATTAACAGTTGTGCCTTTAAATATTTGAGCGGGAAATCAGCACGTTGCTGATTGGACGAAGCCTCCAGCAGAACTGTATAAAAGGAGAGGTTTTTCCCCCAGCCTGTTGCTGGGTTCACCATATATTAAAGAGCTGTTGTCACTACCCTGGTCTCCAGCCTCGTTACTTCCCGAACTTAACACCGGGAGCCACAAAATTCTTCCCCTGTCTGATCATTTTCTGAGCGGCCACAAAACTAGCATATATAGTTGAATTAAAGATTCTGTTTTCTTCTGAAACTTTTCTTTTCTTGGATTTATCCATGCTGGACCATCAAAAGGCTTAATAAATTCTGCCAGTTATATGGCAGTTACATATTTTGAGCGACAGGGAGCTGCACAATGAAAGACTACATGCTCCAGATCTTGCTAACTTTATAGTTTTCCTGCTTGAGCAATTGGATGAGGACCAAAGTCCCTTCCAACTTTGTTATTTGTTATCCTGATGCCACACTCAGGTTCTGAGGTAAAATTATCCTGTTGTCCATCACTGGGCTAAACCTTGTCCTGCCCAAATGGTCTTTCTCAAACAAAGCTTATTTTCACCATTTTCCCTGATAATGTTTTAGAATTGATTATTGTGCAATTTCTGAGTTTCATTGCTTGGCTGAAGGTGCCATTGCTGCTCTGTGCCATCACATTCCACAATTGGAGGACATCTGGGAGATGGTTCTTCCTGACGACTTCCTTTGTGACTTAATATTTAAGATTCCTTGCTCTTGGTTTAGAATCATATTTCCCAACCTAGTGGCCAATATAATGAAATTTGGAAATATGAGATTTGACATACAACACCTCTGGAGGCATCTGCTGGACTTAAGCAGTGGTGAAATGCAGCCGGTTCTATCTAGCTTGGGCGAACAGGTAGCGCCAGTGGTGGGAAGCTCCGCCCACCCACTCAGACATCATCATGTTCATTTTTGACCCTCTGCGCATGCGAGTGCTCACATTTGCAAACCGGTAGCGAAGGTAAGTGGATTTCACCCCTGGACTTAAGTGTTGTGACCTAGGCCCAAGTAGGTAGTATTAAAAGCAATCAGTTCAAAAACAAACAGACTTTATTAGAACAGCTGAGAATTAACTCATTCTCAGCGTAGTCCGAACTAAATCAAAACAAATTCTTCATAACACAATTCTTCAATCTTCTCACCAACCTTGGTCTAATTAGGCAAACTGCCAAAGGCTTTTCTTGGCAAAAGTTCAAAAGCAGAAGACGCAGACAAGAAATAAATGCAGCAAGATAAAGTCTATCAATGTTGTTTTCCGACAAAGAGCCCAAACACCGTTGCTGGTCTTTTAAGCCTTATGGGAGGGGCCAATCATCTCTTGGCCCTGCTCCCGAGTCGTCCTCTTTGCTTGAGCTGCTCTTGCCTTCTGGCAGCTCTTCTCATGCGTGCATTAGGAACAGGCTCCTCCTATTCCTCTGCCTCATTACTGTCAGCCCCCCGGAGGTTCCGGAGTCCGCACATCACTCCCAGATGGCCCTGGCCCCATCTCCGCCTCCGATGCAGAACCCTCATCTGGGCTTTCCCCAGCCTCCAGGACTGGTCCTTGTTCTTCCTCAGCCTCATCACTCTCTGACTCTGCTGCCAGCTCTGCAGACTGCTAGTGGACCACAGCATTAAGCTGCTCTGGAACATCTACCTAAATTCAGAATTAGATTCCAGAGTCCCACCTTTACTTCCTCTTCCTTCCTCTTTCGGTGGCACCTTAAACTCCGACAACAATATTATAGATTCAGCTGTCATGGACAATCATTTACTTCATCATACGTCGGGGGTACAACGGAAGGACAGTTGTGAAATCTTGGAGCCTAACAAAGCTGTCTTTATCAGTCTTGCTGCAGTGGATTAACACAGCAATTTCTCTAGAAATTCTACAAAGCCACAGTCAGCGTTTGACAGACATTTTTAATACCTGCCCATCCTCTCTTTGGTCTTCTTTTTCCATCAATTAATCTTCTTTTTAAAAGCCATAAAGTATCCCCAGCTTGCTTTGACAAATGCAACCGCCCAGTTTTAAAAGTTCAGCCTCAAATTGATATCAAGGCGCCCTTTAATCATGGCCTGTCCTTGGGTGATGGCAGGAACAAGGCAGCAAATTGTCCCCACCTGTCCTTTAATCAGCACCGGCCCTCCCCAGCCAAGATTTGTGACAAAATTTTGCTGGCTGGTAAAAGCACCAGGTCCAGATTTATGCCTCGTTCTCTTGACAAAGGAGAAGGCATTTTCTTGGATGCAGCAACTTCCCCGATGAGCTAAAGGCTACCAGACTTCTGACTCGAGAGCGCCGTCTTCCATGCAACTGTCAGCCAGTCAAACTTTTTCACCGAATGCTATAGATGAATACTGACGCATGTCAAAAGTACCGATACAGAATGTGACCTGGTTCTCCAAAGGAAGCAAAGCACCAGTCAGATCTCTTGGGCCTTTCTAAATTTAAGTCTGAATTTCTGTGAAACTTTTTTTTTTTTGGGGGGGTTAAGGTTGACATTTAATATTTCTTTCTCTTCTTGCACAGGGCTTGCATCTCAACCATTTGTCATCTTCGCTTTTTTTTCCTGGACTCTCTAAATGCTTCACAACCATAGCTGTCAACTCTGAAGTTAGCCTGAGGGTTGCCACACTGAAGCTGAGGGTTAAGGATGGGGAGAGTAGAGATAGTTGGGGTTTGTAGCCAAAACAAAATACTTTCTCTTGGGAACCAAGGACATTCCCACAGGTGGCTGGAGGAGGCGGAGTGATGTTACCAGGCAACTGGATGACAAGGTGATTGGACCATGTGACTGACTGTTTGGGGAAGGGGAATTTTTTTTACTTTTAACTTGGTGAAAACCGTGGGAATATTCAGAGTCAGTTTTCACCAGCCTGCGCCAATATGATATTTCCAATAAAGCAATTCTTTGAGGAATCTGCCTGTCTCAGAGTCCTATTTATCATGGGAGTATTACTTGGAACTCTGACAATAGCATTGCTCTTACAACTTCTACTACTACAGTTGTGTCCGGAACACCGAAGCACTTTTGGGTTGACATCATTGTTGCCCAGAGGATGCCCAGTGGGGGGGCTCTTTTCATATCCCCATTTAGTTGCCCACTGAAGAGGTACCCATTTATTTACTGCAGTCACCTGCTTTTGAATTGCTGGTTTGGCAGGAGCTGGAGCGTGTGGCAGGCGCTCACCCCATCCCGCAACAGCCACTGGGTCTTAAACACAAGCCTGCCAATTGTCAAACCAGCATCCTAACCTTGTCAGCCACCACACACTATACTTAATTTATTATGTATTCTATTTTCTCTCACTATCTATTACATCAGATGTTCCAATGCAAAGAGATATAAATTGTGGAGTACATCTCCCCCCACCCCAGTTTGTAAATCTAAAATTGCCTGTATGTTTAGTGATGCATGGTCCTTTCTAATCTGATGTTCTCCAGGGGTTGGAGAAGACTTTTGAGTGGACTGCACAGAGATCAAATCAGCAATCCTGAAGGAAATCAACCTTGATTGTTTCTTGGAAGGACAGATCCTGAAGCTGAAGCTCAAAGACTTTGGCCACCTAATGAGAAGAGAAGACTCCTTGGAAAAGACCTGATGTTGGGAAAGATGGAAGGTAAAAGGAGAAAGGGATGTCAGAGGATGAGATGGTAAGATAGTGTCATTGATGCAATGAACATGCATTTGGGCAAACTCTGGGAGATATTGGAGGACAAAGGGGGGCTGGCATGCTGTGGTCCATGGGGTTGGTGAAGAATTGGACATGACTTAACAATTGAACAACAAAAGACCTACCTGAGGCCTTTTCAATTGTTGGCAGAAATATCCAACTGATTCAGTTCCAAGATGGAAGAAAGGCACTGGAGACAAAATGCTGTGTCAAAATACTGTGTCAAAATACTGTGACAAAAATACTCTGTGGGAGCATCGACGCTCTGGAATGAACTCCCCCCTGGCCTACGTCAAGTGCCTGATCTTCGGACCTTCCGTCGTGAGCTAAAAACATACTTATTTATTTATTTTATTTATTTAATCATATTTGTATACCGCCCATCTCCCGAAGGACTCAGGGCGGTTCACAGGCATATAAAAAAGAACATATAAATACAAATTAAGAACACAAGTAAAAAACTTATTCTAACAGCCGAATTATTAAAACTAATATAAATACTAAGACCAATTAAAATCGATATAAATTTAAAATTTAAAATTTAAAAATCTAGTCCAGTCCTTGCTATAAATAAGTGTGTTTTAAGCTCCGACGGAAGGTTCAAGGTCCCGAGAGTTGACGGTCCTGGGGGAGCCTGCTCCAGAGGGCGTGAAGCCCCACAGAGAAGGCTCCTTCCTGGGTGTCGCCAGACGACACTGCCTAGCTGGACGGCACCCTGAGGAGTCCCTCTGTGAGAGCGCACGGGTTGGTGAGAGGTATTCGTAGCAGAAGGCGGTCCCGTAAGTAATCCGCCCTATGCCATGGAGCGCTTTAAAGATGGTCATTAAAACCTTGAAGCGCACCCGAAGACCACAGGTAGCCAGTGCAGTCTGGCGAGGATAGGTGTCACACGGAGCCACGAGGGCTCTTTCTATCACCCGCAGCCGTGATTCTGAACTAACTGCAGTCTCCGGATGCCCTTCAAGGGGAGCCCATGTAGAGAGCATTGCAGTAATCCAGGCGGACGCCACGAGCGTGAGTGACCGTGCATAGGCATTCGGTCTAGAAAGGGGCAACTGGCGCACCAGGCTAACCTGGTAAAGCTCTCCTGGAGACGGCCACAAATGATCTTCAAAGGACAGCCGCTCA
>NW_026682188.1:0-9093 GCF_028640845.1 Ahaetulla prasina | reverse complement strand
CTATAATTTGGCAACTCCAATTTGGTACAATTTTTTGGGGATGAAATCGGAAACCTGGCAGACTGGTTGAATTTAATTGCTATTGCGACTTCAAGATAATCCCACTTGCTAAATCTTTATGGCTAAAGCAGAAAAATCCTGCTAGGATGGCAACCAGACCAGGAAGTGGTACATTTCGACAGCAGTTCTAGGTGTGATCTTACAAAGGCTCTTCCCCCTCTCCACCTTGATAAAATCATTCAGCCGCTGCTGAGTAAAAAAAAATAAAAATGAAATTGCTTTTAAGCCACAGTCAAAATTGGTGGATTTTATCACTTTGGTTTTGCCTGGGGAAAAAAAAAAAAGATGGGTTGATTTCTAGCCAGTCATAAAAAATGCAAGAGAGAGCAAATGAATGAAAAAAAGAAAAAGAAGACCAAATGGGGGGAAAAAGAAAGTTAAGGAGAGGTCTCGCCTGCTGTTCAACATCTATGTGAGATCATCAGTGGCTTTGGGTGAGATACCAGCAGTACGCTGACGACACCCAGTTGTATTTTTCCACCCCGGCCACCCTAATGAAGCTGTTGAAGTGCTGTCCCGTGTTTGGAGGCCGTGACGGGTCTGGATGGGGAGAAACAGGCTCAAGCTTAATCCTCCAAGACGGAGTGGCTGTGGATGCCGGCATCTCGATTCAGCCAGCTGCAACCGCGCTGGCTGTTGAAGCAGTTATTGGCCCCAAAGGATAGGGTGCGCAACTTGGGTGTCCTCCTGGATGATCGCTGTCGCTTGAAGATCATTTGACGGCCGCTCCAGGAGGGCCTTCCACCAGGTTCGCCTGGTTCGCAGTTGCGCCTTCCTTGATCGGGATGCCTTATGCACGGTCACTCACGCGCGCTACCTCTCGCTTGGATTATTGTAATGCTCTCTACATGGGGCTCCCCTTGAAGTGCGTCCGAGGCTTCAGTTAGTCCAGAACGCAGCCGCGCGGGTGATAGAGGGAGCTGCACGCAGCTCCCATGTAACACCTCTCCTGCGCAGGCTGCACTGGCTACCTGTGGCCTCTCGGGTGCACTTTAAGGTGTTAGTCACGACCTTTAAGGCGCTCCATGGCTTAGGACCTGGGTACTTACGGGACCGCCTACTGCTACCACATGCCTCCCACCCACCCGCACGCCTCACAGAGAGGACTTCAGGGTGCCATCCGCCAAACAATGTCGGCTGGTGGCCCCCAGGGGACGGGCCTTCTCTGTGGGGGCCCCCACACTCTGGAACGAACTCCCCCCGGGCTTACGCCAGATATCTGACCTTCGGACATTCCGTCGCGAACTGAAAACATATCTCTTTATTCGCGCGGGGCTGGCTTGAATGAAATTTTAAACTTAAATTTTTAGCAATTTTAATGGGGTTATTGGTTTTATGGTAAATTTCTTAAATTTTTCAGGCTCATTTAATAAGTTTTAACTGATTTTAATTTTGTATATTGTATATTGTTCTTTGGCCCTAATGACCAGCTGAGTACGGACATGTGACCGCGGGTTAACCTGCTCACGCCGATGAGCGCTCACCGTAGCTGTTTCAATGTAATAAGAGTTAACCCGAGAGGCAGTTTCTCTAAGCAGGGTAATAAAGGATTAAGCTAGAAATACCACCAGAATGTTTCTTCCTGCCTTCCTTACAGGATTAGCCCTGGAAAGTGGGAAAAAACAAAATAAGATTTCTTCGAACAAACCGGTTCTCCGAACTCTTAGAGTTAACAACCGGTTCTCCCGAATAGGTGCAAACGGCTGAATCCACCACTGAAGTTGACCTCCTCTTTGTGGCAGCCCCTCAAATACTAGAACCCGCTATCATGTTCCCCCAGTCCTTCTTTTCTCTAGACTAGCCAAACCCAAAAACTCCGCGTACGTTCTTCATATGTTTTAGTCTCAGGCCTTTGATCCTCTAAATTGCTTTTCCTTTAAAGGGCAGCTGGCTGGTACGGTGCCCTCCTTGGCACAATTTATTGATTAAGTTGAAAGTGGAGTGATTCAATCAATCAGCCGGTAGTGAATGAGGACCGTTCTTACTCCATTTGAGCTTCTTCTGGTTCCCTAAGGAATGGTAAACTATTAAGACAACTCACCGAACAATGCTAGGTTGTTTACATGATGATCATTCACACTCATCCAGGATTAACTGGTTGAGAAACAGAGGGCTGCAGAGAGAATAGAATAGGAATAGAATAGAATAGAAAGATAGAATAGAATAGAATAGAATAGAATAGAATAGAATAGGAATTAGACAAGGTGTGATTGGACACACATGAATTTCTTGGTGCATCTGCTCTCAGTGTACATAAAGAAAAATACCTTCATCAAAGTACAACATTTACAACACAAATGATGGTCATAGGCTGCAAATTAACCATGTAAGTGTAGTGGCAGCAGAATCAAGCAGGCCCTGGTAATGTTTTGGAAATTTTAAACGGGGCACCTGAAAAAGCGATTTAGACGGTTTTCACTTATGACCTCTGTTCATCCTCTCAAGGCTCATGTGATCAAAATTAAAGAACACTGAGAGCCTTTGCCAAGACAAATTCTTGTGTGTCCAATCACACTTGGCCAATAAAGAATTCTTCCATTCTATCTCTATTCTCCTCTATTCTATTCTATTCTATTCTATTCTATTCTATTCTTCCTCTCTTCTCTTCTGTTTCCTCTTCCTTTTCTGCTCTCTTCCTTCTCTTCTCTTCTCTCTCTCATTATCTTCTCTTCATTTCCTCTTCATTCTCTTCTCTTTGTTTCCTCTTCCTTCTCTTCTCTTCTCTCTTCTCTCTCTCTTCTCTCTCTCTTCTCTCTCTTCTCACTCTTCTCTCTCTTCTGTTCTCTTCCTCTCTCTCATCAATTGTGTTGTAAATCTTGGTACTTTGATGAATGTATCTTTTCTTTTATGTACACTGGAGAGCATATGCACCAAGACAAATTTTGTGTGTCCAATCACACTTGGCATCAAAAAATTTCTATTCTATTCTATTCTATTCTTCTCTTCTCTTCTCTTCTGTTTCCTCATTCTCTTCTTCTGTTTCTTCTTCTCTTCTCTCTGTTTCTTCTTCCTTCTCTTCTTTTCTCTTCTTCTTTTCTCTTCATTCTCTTCTCTTCTTCTGTTCCTCTTCCTTCTCTTCTGTTTCCTCTTCCTTCTCTTCTCTCTGTTTCCTCTTCTCTCTTCTCTTCTCTCTATCATTACTTCTCTTCTCTTCCGTTCTTCTCCTCTTCTCTCTTCTGTTTCCTCTTCCTTCTCTCTCTTCTCTCTTCATTATCTTCTCTTCTCTCTCTTCTGTTCCTCTTCATTCTCTTCTCTTCTCTCTTCAATCTTCTTCTCTTCTCTCTTCATTATCTCTCTTCTGTTTCATTCTCTTCTCTTTGTTTCCTCTTCTTCTCTTCTCTTCTTCTGTTCTCTTCTTCTCTTCTTCATATCTCTCTCTCTCTCTCTTCTCTCTTCATTATCTTCTCTTAGCTTCCTCTTCATTCTCTTCTCTCTCATTATCTTCTCTCTCTCTGTCCTCTTCATCTCTCTCTCTGTTTCCTCTTCCTCTCTTCTTCTTCTCTCTTCATTATCTTCTCTTCCTTTTCATTCTCTTCTCTGTTTCCTCTTCCTTCTCTTCTCTCTCTCTCTTCTCTTCTATTTCTCTTCTTCTCTCTTGTTTCTCTTCCTTCCTCTTCCCTTCCCTTCTCTCTTCTCTTCTCACGCTGGCAACTGACTGTATTTATGATGGTTGCAGCGCCCTGGTAATCACGTAGTCCCCTTTGAGACCTTCCAACAAAGCCCATGGTGGAAGCTGATTCCTTAACAACCGGGTTACTAAGTTACAATGTCTAGGATTCACTTAACAGCGGTGTCAAGAAAGTTCATAAAATGAGGCAAGACTCTTTCTGAGAACGAGAATGCAGTGGAACAACTTGCCACCAGAAGTTGTGGAATGCTCCAACACTGGAAATTTTTAAGAAAATGTTGGATAGCCATCTGTCTGAAAGGGGTGAGTTTCTGCCTGGGCAGGGTTGGACTAGAAGGCCTCAAGGTCCTTCAACTCTGTTATTCCGCCCTTTTTCCATACTAAGTTTTTAAAAATTTCTTCTCTGCTACTTCCATTGAGCAATCCTTGCAGCAGAGCGGTATCCTGTGCAGTAATAAATTGAGCAAGAGGTTAATTAGACTTGCTATGTTACTAGTGAGAAGATAGGTTAAAACTGTTAACTAATCTGCTTGCTTTTCTGACTTGCTTATCGAGAATAGCGACTCTCTTCCTGAACCGGTCTTCAACTTTTATACCTTAACGTCTCAATGTACTGAACATATACCCACAAAATGGCTTCTTGTGAAACACATCTTATAGCCTCGGTTTCTTACACCATGATTGGAGACACCTGACCTTGAGCAGGAGGAGGAGGATGGAGGAAGGAGGAGGAAGGAGGAGAAGGAGGAGGAAGGAATTGATCTGAAGGAGGAGGAAGGAGGAGAGGAGGAGGAGGAAGAGAGGAGGCAGTTGGTGGAGGAGACTCTTCCAGAAGATGGAGGAAGGACAGGAGGAAACCAGGACAGGAGTGCAGGATACTGGGGAGAGGAGGAGAAGGAGGAGGAGAGGAGGTCAGAGGAAGGAGAAGCCATCAGACCAGGAGGAGCTGAAGAGGAGGAGAGGTGAGTCCCAGAAGTGAAGGACCACCATGGGAACCCAGGAGGAGGAGGAAAAGGAAGCCGCTCAACACAGAGCTGAGAAGGAGGAGGAGAAGGAGGAAGGAGAGGAGGAGGAGTGAGGTTCTTCTCTGCAGAAGGAGGAGGAGGAGAGAGAGGAAGAGGCCCACCTGTGCAATCAGGGAAGAAAAAAAGGGACTGGAGGAGGGTTGAGGATTGAGAGAGAAGATAGTCAACCGATTGGGAGGAGGAGGAGGAGGAGGAGGAGGAGTGGGAGGGAAGAGGAGGACTAGCGACTGCGGAGGACCCGTGGCAGGGATGGAGAGGAGGAAGGAGGAGATCATTGTGGAGGAGGAGAAGGTGGAGTGGAGGAAGAGGAGAAGGAGGAGGACCAGAGGAGGAGGAGGAGGAGGAACCTCTTACAAGGTGTAGGGCAAGGAGGAGGAGGAGAGGAGGAAGAGGAGGAGAGGAGGAAGAAGGAGGAAGAAGGAGACAGGAGGAGAGGAGAGGAGGAGGAGGAACAGAAGGAGGAGGAAGAGGAGGAGAAGAGGAGGAGAGAGGAGAGAGGTGGAGGAGGAGAAGGAGGAGGAGAGAAGGAGGAGGAGAGGAGGAGGAGAGGAGGAGGAGACAGAAGGAAGGAGGAGGAGGAGGAGAAGGAGAGGAGGAGAAGGAGGAGGAGAGGAGGAGGAGGAAGAGGAGGAGAAGGAGACAGAAGGAAGAGGAGGAGGAGGAGAAGGAGGAGGAGAAGAGGAAGAGAGGAGAGGAGGAGAGAGGAGGAGAAGGAGGAAGAGGAGGAGGAGGAGGAGGAGAGGAGGAAGAGGAGGAGAAGGAGGAGGAGGAGAAGGAGGAGGAGGAGGAGGAGAGGAGGAGGAGGAGGAGGAGGAAGGGAAGAGAGGAGGAGGAGAGGAGGAGGAGGAGGAGGAAGGAGGACAGAGGAAGAGGAGGAGGAGAGGAGGAGGAGGAGGAGGAAGGAGGAAGGAGATGGAGAGGAGGAGAAGGAGGAAGAGGAGAGGAGGAGGAGGAAGGAGGAGGAGGAGGAGGAGGAGAGGAAAAGAGAGGAGGAGGAGGAGGAAGGAGGAGGAGGAGGAAGGAGGAGGACAGAAGGAGGAGAGGAGGAGGAAGGAGGAAGAAGGAGAAGGAGGAGGAGGAGGAAGGAGACAGAAGGAGAGAGGAGGAAGGAGGAGAGGAGGAGGAGAAGAGGAGGAGGAGGAGAGGTGGAGGAAGAGGAGGAGAAGGAGGAAGAGGAAGAGGAAGAGGAGGAAATCAAGAGAGATGGAGGAGGAAGATTTAATTATAATTTAAAAAATATATGAATGTGCAGAAATGGATAGATTATCGATGGAAATGAAGGAGAGGGAAGATACTGAGTACTATCGAATATGGAATAGATGGTATTCCTGGCTGGAGAGTAAGCATAAAACTTAAGGGAGATTTTTGTCATGAGACTGAATTCTGAATAGAGGTTAAAATAATTTAAATAAGAATTTTGGTTTATAGAGATACTTAGAAGTAGAATTTTGTATATAGATAGTTAAATAGGAAAAGAGCTACCGATGTAGGAAAAGCTGTTATAAGTCATGTAATTTTGATGTGTTTGTGTGTTTTATTTATTTATTTATTTTATTTGTCAAACATAACAATATATATAAGTATAAGCATGAAATAACCATACGAATTGGATACAACCAAAAGGAACATTAGGACAGGAACGGTAGGCACGCTGGTGCTCTTATGCCCGCCCCTTACAGACTTCTTAGATTTCTCCAATTTCTCCGGTGCTGCTGTATTTGGGGAGGGGGATCTTTTAAAAACCTTGGTTGAAGATCTCAGTTGAGTCTCCCTGTTTCAGCTTAGGAGATATTCCAGAAGAGGCCTCGGAAGCCCCCAGCACAAAGAGTCCCAAAGATCCTGCGGCTGCTTCTCCGTCTACCCAAGAGCCCGTGGCTGGAGAGACCCCCAAACAAGAGAAGAAGGAGAAGGTGAAGGAGAAAGAGAAGGGGGCCCCCAAGCAGGTCCCGGAGCCGGCAGCAGAAGCCCCCAGCCCTGCCACCCAAGAGAGTGACAGGACTTTGCCTGAAGAGCCCCTCCCTCCTGTTTCCGATGCTGCGGGGGCCTCTTCGTCCCCGGCAGAAAGCAAAGAGACCGACGACTCTGCGGAACCGGGGTGCAGCCCCTACCTCACTCCAGATTTTGGCAAAGAAGACCCCTCCCTGATCTTGGGTAAGGTTGTCCGGGATTGCTGGCTTCAGGCCCGCAAACAGAAACGCTGATGGAAGGAGACGGTGTCCTTGCGCAAGTTTCTAGTCCTCATGACGGCAGGGGGCAGCTCATCCTAGCCTGGCCTGGCCTTAGGACCCCAATTCAGACCAAAATTTCCGGTGCTCAGCAAGGCGGTCGTTCAATTAAGTCCTCCCGATTTTATGTCCTTTATTGCCACGGTTGGTAAGTGAATCACTGCACCTTTAAGTGAATCAGAGGGTTGTTAAGCGAATCAGGTGGCCAATCTGGCTTCCCCACTGACTTTGATGGCCGGAAAGGTCGCCAATGGGAGTCACGTGACCCCAGGATGTTGAAATGCTGGTTTATCCCAAAGCCCAAATTTTGATCACATGATCACGGGGCATGTCGTGACGGTCGTAAGTGCGAGGATGGGTCACAGATCACTTTTTTCAGTGTTGTTGTAACTTTGAACGGTCATTAAAGAAATGGTCGTAAGTCGAGGATTCCTGCATCTGGAACTGGCTTAACCTCCACACCTGAATACTGTAAAGGTAGTCCTTGACTGGAGATGCTTCATTTAGTGACCGCTCAAAGGGACTTATGACCGTTTTTTCACACTTACAGCCATTACAGCATTCCTGCGGTCATGCAGTCAAACTTCAGACGCTTGGCATCTGACTCATATTTGTATGATTTGCACCATCCCGGGGCCACTTGGTTCCCTTTAGTAACCTTCAGAAAACCCAAGTCGATGGGGACTCACTTAATGGCTGCGTTATTCACTTCACAACTGCAGTGATTCACTTAACAACTGTGGCAAGCAAGGTCGTAAAACAGGGCAAAGCAGACATTTAACAAATGTCTCACTGGCGACCTAAATTTGGGGCTACATCGCGGTCATAATCGAAGACAGAGGAAGGGGTCAAGCTATTTTCCACAGCACTGGAAAGCCAGGCGAGGAATAATGGATGGAAAGCGAACGAGGAGATTCAACCTGGAAATAGGGAGAAATTTCCTGAGAACAACGGCTTGCCACCAGAAATTGTGGGAGGCTTTCAAGAAGAGATTGACTGCCATTTGTCACTGGGTGGGGGTTGGAATGGATTTTATTTATTTTATTTATTTGATTTTTATTTATTTGACCTACAGGATCCTTCAACTCTGCTAACCTGTTAATATGTTAATCTGACAACCTGTAGCAAAGAGCAAAAGGCAAATTATAATAGAATAGAATATAGAATAGAATTTTTTTATTGGCCAAGTGTGATTGGACACACAAGGAATTTGTCTTTGGTGCCTATGCTCTCAGTGTACATAAAAGAAAAGATACCTTCATCAAGGTACAACATTTACAACACAATTGATGGTCAATATATCAATATAAATCATAAGGATTACCAGCAACAAAGTTACAGTCATACAGTCATAAGTGGAAAGAGATGGGTGATGGGAACTATGAGACGATTAATAGTAATAATAGTAATAGATTCAGTAAATAGTTTGACAGTGTTGAAGGAATTATTTGCTTAGCAGAGTGATGGCCTTCGGGAAAAAACTGTTCTTGTGTCTAGTTGTTCTGGTGTGCAGTGCTCTATAGCACTGAATAGAATAGAATAGAATAGAATAGAATAGAATAGAATAGAATAGAATAGAATAGAATTTTTTATTGGCCAAGCGTGATTGGACACACAAGGAATTTGTCCTTGGTGCATAGGCTCTCAGTGTACATAAAAGAAAAGATACATTCGTCAAGAATCATAAGGTACAACACTTAATAATAGTCACAGGGTACAAATAAGCAATCAAATCATATTAGGAAACAGTCAGTATAAATTATAAGGATACCATCAACAAGGTTATAGTCATACAGTCATAAGTGGGAGGAGATGGGTGATGGCAACGATGAGAAGATTAATAGTAGTGCAGATTTAGTAAATAGTTTGACAGTGTTGAGGGAATTATTTGTTTAGCAGAGTGAGGGCGTAAGGGAAAAAAACTGACTTTGTGTCTAGTTGTTCTGGTGTGCAGTGCTCTATAGCGTATAGAGAAGCTTATAACAAGCTAAGCAAAAACACGCCTGTTTATTTCATTAGAATAGAATAGAATAGAATTTTTATTGGCCAAGTGTGATTGGACACACAAGGAATTTGTCTTGGTGCATATGCTCTCAGTGCATATAAAAGAAAAGATCGTTCATCAAGGTACAACATTTACAACACAATTGATGGT
>NW_026682187.1:0-28449 GCF_028640845.1 Ahaetulla prasina | reverse complement strand
TTCTTTACTGTGGAGAGTGACAGAGATATATAGTATAACAATTTATGCAAGAGTCATTTCTTCCTGGGTCTAGTCATAGGGTACAAATAAGCAATCTGGAAACAATCAATATCAATTTAAATCATAAGAATATAAGCAACAAAGTTACAATCATACAGTCATAAGTGGAAGGAGATGGGTGATGGGAACGATGAGAAGTTTAATAGTAGTGCAGATTAAGTAAATAGTTTGACAGTGTTGAGAGAATTATTTGTTTCTCATTTAGATGATTTATAACAGAATTATCTCATTTAGATAATTTATATGCCACTCTCTTAACATAATATGGTTCATCAGTAAAAATGGTTCATCAGTTTTCAGCAAATGAACCAGCAAACATGTGGACAACTTTTAAAAATATCACCGGCTATGGCAAACCTCCTTCCCAGGCTGAAGGTAATCAACAACTGGCAGATGACCTGAATGAGTTTTACTGCAGGTTTGAAAGGAAACTACAGCCACCCATCTCCACAACCCCCATCTCAGACACACCAACAACAGCCAAGCCTCCTACAACTGACCCCATTTCATTGGGTTCACAACCCCTAGTGATCACAGAAAAGGAAGTGCAGGACCTATTTCACAGACAAAAGCCAGGAAAAGCTCCAGGCCCAGACAAGATAACTCCTTCTTGCTTAAAAGTCTGTGCTGACCAATTGGATCTTCACCCATTTTTTCAATAAATCACTAGAGATGTGTTATGTTCCTTCTTGCTTCAAACACTCTACCATCATCCCAGTGCCGAAGAAGCCCACCATCAAGGAACTGAATGACTACAGACCAGTTGCTTTAACATCTGTAGTCATGAAAACCTTTGAAAGGCTAGTGCTTTTCTACCTGAAAACCATCACGGATCCGCTGTTAGACCCCTTGCAATTTGCATACCGAGCAAATAGATCAACAGATGATGCTGTTAATATGGCTCTGCACTACATCCTACAACATCTTGAGTCTCCAAAGACCTATGCAAGGTCTTTTTGTAGACTTTAGTTCAGCATTCAATACCATCATTCCAGACATTCTTCTAACTAAGCTAAACCAGCTACAGGTACGGAACAGACTTGTAAGTGGATCACAAGCTTCCTAACAAACAGGAAGCAGCAGGTGAAGCTAAGCAAGATCACATCAAATACCTGTACAATTAGCACAGGGGCCCCAAGGCTGTGCTCTCCCACTTCTCTTCTCTCTGTATACCAATGACTGCATCTCCAATGATCCATCTGTTAAACTACTGAAGTTGCAGATGACACAACAGTGATTGGTCTCATTCGAGACAATGACGAATCCGCATATAGACAAGAGGTCGAACGACTAGCCTTGTGGTGCAACCAAAACAATCTGGAACTGAACACACTCAAAACCGTAGAAATGGTGGTAGACTTTAGGAGAAACCCTTCCACACTTCCACCTCTTACAATACTTGACAACACCGTATCAACAGTAGAAACCTTCAAATTTCTGGGTTCTATCATATATCAAAGATCTCAAATGGACAGCTAACATCAAAACATCATTAAAAAAGGACAACAAAGAATGTTCTTTCTGCGCCAACTCAGTAAGCTCAAACTGCCCAAGGAGCTGCTGATCCAATTCTACAGAGGAATTATTGAATCTGTCATTTGCACCTCTATAACTGTCTGGTTCGGTTCTGCAACCCAACAAGAAAAACACAGACTTCAGAGGATAATTAGAACTGCAGAAAAAATAATTGCTACAAACCTGCCTTCCATTGAGGACCTGTATACTGCACTGCGAATCAAGAAGAGGGCCGTGAAAATGTTGCAGATCCCTCGCATCCTGGACATAAACTGTTTCAACTCCTACCCTCAAAAGCGACGCTATAGAGCACTGCACACCAGAACAACTAGACACAAGAACAGTTTTTTCCCGAAGGCCATCACTCTGCTAAACAAATAATTCCATCAACACTGTCAGACTATTTACTGAATCTGCACTACTATTAATCCTTTCATAGTTCCCATCACCAACCTCTTTCCACTTATGACTGTATGACTATAACTTGTTGCTGGCCATCCTTATGATTTATATTGATATATTGACCATCAATTTTGTTGTAAATGTTGTACCTTGATGAACGTATCTTTTCTTTTATGTACACTGAGAGCATATGCACCAAGACAAATTCTTTGTGTGTCCAATCACACTTGGCCAATAAAATTCTATTCTATTCTATTCTAATATGGTCAACAAAAATAACAACATAAAATGTTCATTAGTCTCAATATGAAAATAATTATAATACAGCAACAAAGACATCATTTTCAAACTCTTGACAGAATCAGCTAATATATTGTAGGGCTCACATGACATCTGATGCCAGTGTCTGGCAGAAGAACCACGTCTTCACAGCCTCCCGTAATGGCAGGAGTGGTGATGGCAAAGGTCCTAAAGTGAGGGAATGAATTTATAGCCTCTTTTATGTCCCTTCTTGCAACAGAGAAAGAACATCTTGGTTCCCCCAGATAACACTTTTGTTTTCATTTAGGCGGTCTAGAATGTCTCTATCCTGTTGTATTTTGTGGGATGGATTGAAACCCTCAGAGATAGGTGGATCAGCATCAGCAAGGTGTGCAGGGTAGCTGTGGGCTCCCAGAAAAATATGCAGCTGCTTTAAAGAGTTAATGACAGGCTACATTTATGGTCTTGCATATCTGAAGGATTTTTCTTGGAATCATATCACTAACACTATCAAACAACATGTTTAGGAAACTCACAAAGAAGTAATAGGTGACAGGTAGTGTTATTTTCTTAGAAGTCTGAATAATGACCACCAGTATGCTGCAGAAATAAGAAGAGATTAAGCCCACCAAAAGGGATGCAGTGGCTCAGTGGTTAAGACTGCTACCATTAGCTTCTCACCGACCAGTGCGCTCTCACAGAGAGGGCCTCCTCCGGATACCATCAGCTAAACAATGTCGGCTGGCGACCTCCAGGGGGAGGGTCTTCTCTGTGGGGGGCCCTGCCCTCTGGAACGAGCTCCCTCTAGGGCTTCGTCAACTCCCCGATCTCAGGTCCTTCAGCCGTAAGCTGAAGACGTTTCTGTTTCGAAGAGCAGGACTAGCTTGTACGTAGTTTTAAATTGGGGTTTTTAAATCAGGGGTTTTAAATGGGGTTTTAAATTTGTATTTAAAAGTTTTAGGCCATCAATTGAATTTAATTTTCTATTCTTTTTTACTGTTTTATACGTATTATATGTTTTCTGTTGTTTTATTGGCTGTGAACCGCCCTGAGTCCTTCGGGAGATGGGCGGTATACAAATATAATAAATATAATAAATATAATAATAAATAAATAAATAAGACGGTGAGCTTGTCGATCGAAGGGTCGGCAGTTCAGGGGTTCGAATCCCTAGTGCTACATAACAGGGTGAGCTCCCATTACTTATCCCAGCTTCTGCCAACCTAGCAGTTTGAAAACACGTATAAAATGCAAGTAGAAAAATAGGAACCACCTTTGGTGGGAAGGTAACAGCGTTCCATGCGCCTTTGCCATTTAGTCCTGCCGGCCACATGACCATGGAGATGTCTTTGGACAGCGCTGGGTCTTTGGCTTTGAAACGGAGATGAGCACCGCCCCCTAGAGTCGGGAATGACTAGCACAAATATGCGAGGGGAACCTTTACCTTTACCTTTTTAAGCTTGAGTCACCATGTACGAATAGGTGGCAATATAAATTTCATGAATGAATGAATGAAGAAATTATTGCAGCCATGGTAAGTAATTAAAAAGACTGCGTCATTCTTAGGATCCAAAGAAGAAAAGGTTGATCTGCAGCTCTTTAAAACAGACGTGGCTTATGCGGGATTGGGATGTAGGTGCTAATTCTGGAAAAGATGCTTTTCCAATACAGGATACAAGCAGGAGCTACATGAGCATCCCTATACACTGAATGTTTCATTTGCCTTTAGAATCGAAGCACCACATAGCCTTAAGAATTAAAAGACTTTTATGAATTTAATGAAAATATATTAAATTGTTCATTTTCATTTTATGCAAGCCTCCCCTGTTGTCTTGTACCTTTATGTTTTTTGCTTCTGGCATGCAGTCAAAAACCAAATGTGCCTATTGGCCCAAGTCAGAACAATGTGTGGCTCAGGAGAAAAGTGTGGCCAAAGTGGATAGGGCCGTGGATAGCTCAGGCTGTTAGGAGCCTGTTATTAGAACACAATAGCCTGCAATTACTGCAGGTTCAAGCCCGGCCCAAGGTTGACTCAGCCTTCCATCCTTTATAAGGTAGGTAAAATGAGGACCAGATTGTTGGGGGCAATAAGTTGACTTTGTAAATATACAAATAGAATGAGACTATTGCCTTATACACTGTAACCACCCTGAGTCTTGGAAAGGCGGGATATAAATGTAAATAAAAAAAAAAAAGTACAACATCCTCTTCCCTTCTAGTCTCTCAGATCTACATCAATCTTCTTCTTTCCGTGAGATAATCTCTGATTTAAAGAAGCTTTGGGTCTTCTCTGATGATAAAGCCAAAAAGTGTTTTCTCAGGAATCCTATTATAATTTATAGGAACCTAAAATGTTTTTCAAATTGTTGGCACCCTTTGCAAACTGTCCAGGGCTATGATGAAATGGTGGCAGTGGCAAAATCTAAATTTCTTCCCTAATGGTTCTGTGGGCATGGTTTGGTGGGCGTGGCTTGGTGGGGTCATATGACTGGGTGGGCATGGCTATGTAACCATGTGACTGGGGGATCAAAAGACAGAAACTGTCCTGCTGGAGCAGGATAGGACTAGATGACCTCCAGGTCCATTCCAGCCCTGGATTATCCTCTGAAGCTGAATCTAGTGCCAGGTTTGTAGTTCTTCCTTCTTCTTTTTTTTCACTCCCTCCTTCTCTCTCTCTCTCTTTCTCTCTCTCTCTCTCTCTCTCTCTTTCAAAAATGGACCACCCAACCCCGTTTTTGCCTACACCCCCCCCCTCGTTTTTTTGCCTAGCAGGCTTTAGGAAACTGATAGTAAAAAAAATGCTAAAAAAGTTTTTTAAAAAAGTTCCCATAATCGTGGGTCACTCAGCTGATCATCGGAACTTTTTTAAAAATATTTTTTACTACTGGTTCAGCAAACCAGTAGCATTTTTTACTACTGGTTCTGGCGAACTGGACCAAACCAGTAGCATTTCACCCCTGAATGGTGGCTACTTATGGAATAGCTGATATGGAGGAACAGTGACATTTTCATTTTATTGTGTTGGGTTTTTTTTTCTGCCCATAAAGATAAGTTTATTATTTATCCTTTTGAAGTGTGTTGATTTTGCAACAAAACTCTGTCAAAGCAGAGCCTTTGGCCGAAAAAAGCACTCCTGGACTTTTTCAACAAAAATTGCAAGTTGAGAAGACTGTATTCATAATCAATAGAAAATATAATCAATTTCATAACAGAAATTGGAAGAAGTATTGAACTGGTAGTTTTCTGTAGAAGTACCTCTTTTCTAGTTTAAAATAATGACGGTACCCCTTAAAAAAAGAAGAATGGACTTGGATGAATACTTTAAGGGAATAATGCATGAAAATGAACACGAAAACCTTAGGTGGGAGAAAAGATCAAGATTTGTAACAGCGGGATCCTGGATAGTGAGTCTTGCATCCAGTAGAGATCTTAGGAAGCAATCTAATTTTGCAAGCTTGAAGGAGTCAGATGTACAATGCTGCTGAAACACACAGCTAGCTGAAGAAAGAAAGAAAGAAAGAAAGAAAGAAAGAAAGAAAGAAAGAAAGAAAGAAAGAAAGAAAGAAAGAAAGAAAGAAAGAAAGAAAGAAAGAAAGAAAGAAAGAAAGAAAGAAAGAAAGAAAGAAAGAAAGAAAGAAAGAAAGAAAGAGGGAGGGAGGGAGGGAGGACATTACAGATACAGGGATCATGCTAATTTAAGAGGCATGACGAGTGCCAACATATGGTAATTCAGAGAAATATGGCCTTGCAGATGGTGTGCACTTCAGGATACTTTTTAAAATATTCTGAACAACTTTAAAAAAAAATGAAGCGTAAAGGAGCGGGTTCAACAAATTTCTATTTAATAATGATCTAAGGATAAATCTTTACCAAAAAAATAATAATAATTGGAAAATATGCGTAGGATGATAATACAAAGGAAATTAATTATCTGTATTTGGTAATTACCTGCCATTTGCCAGACAGCTCATGGCTCATTTTTCAACATCATCATATAGCTTTACAGTAATCATACACATGTATAATTTTGTCAAACTGATTTATGCATATATATTTTTTTAGTAATTGGCAGCTTGGATCTTAAAACTGTTTTTCAAAAGTATCATCCTATGCACCATACCACATCAGAAAAGCTTATGTGGGCAAACAACAGCAGGAGTCTCAACCTTGGTCCCTTTAAGACTTGGACTTCAACTCCCAGAGTTCCTCAGCCAGCTTTGCTGGCTAAGGGACTCTGGGAGTTAATCCTAAATCTTAAAGGACCAGAATGAAGAAAAACACTAGTACAAAAAGGCATGCTATATCCATGTCACATCCTTAAACATATTTAAACTTTCTGTATCTGAATTATAAAAATCCATAACTGACGTTTTGCAATCTAGTTAGAAGTTTGGGGTGAGGAGAAGTCACTGAAATAAAGGATTTTTTGAAAGATATGGCCAATTTACTACAATATTTATTTATGTATTTATTTATTAAATTTGTTTTCCACCCATCATTCTTCGAGGCAAGTCTGAGTGACTTACAGCATTAAATGCAGCCTCACCAATCTGAGAACTTCTTTTTGGAATGTTAATGCCTTCCAACCGAGAGGATGTGAGTGAAAGAGATGAAGTTAAACAAAATGGCTGCTTTGATTCACTGTAAGAAATAAAAGTCATCAAATTACACCTTTCACGTTTTTTCATGTGGCAGTAACAGTATCGAAATGACTATTCAGCCTTAGAAAGACATATATCTAAAATAACGGTGGGTTTCACATATTGTTACCACAGGTTTGCTGTGCCCACACGCCTTCTGCACATGCACCCAGCCTTGAAAATGTGGCTCAATAGGACGGCATAGTGCCGAGACAGGCCCACCCGTGATCTCTGCTACCGGTTTGGGTGAACCGGTCTGAACCGATTGAATACCACCTCTGATCTAAAACATATATGGACATCCTTTTTCATGTGATTCAACTATGAGTGCTGCAAACAGTAGAAATTTTATTGATTTGTCTTGTTGGTAGTCTTTAGGAGAAGCCCAGGTGAAAATGATCACTTGGATCCTTGCTAATTTGATATAAATATATGATTCACAAATGCGTAGCTTACCTGTGTTTTTTGAATTAAAAGGAAAAAAACATCTAAATTTGTTTGAGAACGGTAAGGATCCTTTTGGCTTAATAAAAAGAGTTTCTGATTGGTTTCCAAAGTTTTCGATTTCAGTGACTAACGGAGTAAGAGTAAATACTGTTTGGTGAGGATGATTAGTAAGGATGATTGTCATCCCTTTTGGGTTGTGTGGGTTTGTTTCTTTTACATTCTTGTCCAGTTTTACCATCTTTGCTATCTTTTGCTTCTTTTTGTTCATTATTTTTTTCTTGTTTTTACTATTATTTGGTTGTGAACTACCTTAAGTCATTGGTAACCACAATTGAGACTGGCAACTTGGTCATTAATTGAAGCAGTCGCTAAATGGAACTGTGCCTAGGCTCATCCTTCAGCTTTCTTTTGCTTTATAAGAAAGTCATAAATGTAAGGGCTGGTCATAATGTTGGAGGTAGATAGGCACACAAAGAAATATATCACACTAAACACACTCAAAACTGTAGAAATGGTCATAGATTTTAAGATAAATCCTCCTATACTACCATCTCTTACAATAATAGACAACACAGTATCAACAGTACAGACCTTCAAGTTTCTAGTTTCTATCATATTTCAAGACTTAAAATGGACACCTAACATCAAAAATGTCATCAAAAAAAGCACAACAAAGAATGTTCTTTCTGCGCCAACTCAAAAAGCTCAGACTGCCCAAGAAGCTGTTGATTCAGTTCTACAGAGGAATTATTGAGTCTGTCATCTGCACTTCTATAATTGTCTGGATTGGCTCTGTAACCAATGGATAATTAGAACTGCAGAAAATAACAATTGCTACCAACCTGCCTTTCACTGAGGACCTGTATACTGCATGAGTCAAAAAGAGGGCTGTGAAAATATCTACAGACCCCTCACATCCTGGTCATAAATTGTTTCATCTTCTACCTCAAAACAACATTACAGAGCATTGCGCACCAGAACTACTAGACACAAGGACAATTTTTTCCCCACATGCTATCACTCTGCTAAACAACTAATTCCCACAACACTATCAAATTATTTACTAAGTCTGTATTACTATTATTCTCCTCATTCTTCCTATTACCTATCTCCTTCTATTTATGACTATAACCTTGTTGCTTGTATCTTTACAATTTATATTATATTGTTTTATTTAGTTTCCTAGTATGGTTTGATTGCTTATTTGGTATCCTATGACTATCACTAAGTGTTGTATCTTATGATTCTTGATGAATGTATTTTTAATGTACTTTGAGAACTTATGCAAAGACAAATTCCTTGTGTGTCCAGTCACACTTGGCCAAGAAAGAATTCTAATTCTAACTTATTGTGTTGCTTATACATCTGATTGATTTCTTAAGTAACTTAGAAAAAAATATTTATGGAAAAAAATGATGGACCATGGTTCTTTTGCTAAATTATTATCTTTGATGTTATCAGAATAGACATAAAATGGCACACCCACACCTGACTCATAACAAGACCCGTCACAAGACCTACTGATCACACAAAACCCTTATAAACAGAAGAACACCGACTTTGACATCCCCTATAATCCACTGAAGATGTTACCTAGCCTGGTAATGAAACATTCAGAAACCAACCCACAAGTTCGGAGAATGAACCTTCATCCTCATGATCATATCTGATTGGAGATACCAAACAACAAATCTGGAAATCAGATTTCTAGAGCAGGGGTCTCCAACCTTGACAACTTTAAGACTTGTGGACTTCAACTCCCAGAATTCCTCAGTCAGCTTTGCTGGCTCAGGTATTCTGGGAGTTGAATCTAAGTCTTAAAGTCAAGTGGAGATCCCTGTTCTAGAGTAATGCAGACATTTTTTTTTTACCTTTAGCAATTGCTTAATTAATTTCAACTGTTGTCACTGGAGCTAGGACTTGAGGTAATAGCTATCCCTGAAGAGAGAGGGCTGACCAGAAGGAAACATTTGAAATGACTGATGATATGTTTAGCACTTATGCTGAAAATTATGCACCCCTAAATTAATGTCATTTACTTTGGAGTATACAGTTCATGGTACTCTAACTCAGTCTTCATAGTTCAATTATTAACGATCAGTGACCTATTGCTGGATCGTCTTACTTTCATACCTCAGACATCAACATAATTAAAGTTGCCCATTTGCTTGAAGTGATTACTCTTTTCATTATCTTGACAATTTCATTATCAAACTAGGTGGAATAAAATATTTATTAAAAAAGAAGAAGAAGAAAAAGATGAGTACAGCTCAGGGATATCATTATATTTCTGGACTTGAATTATTATAATTAAGATCAGTAATAATAGAATACCAAGATCCGTAAGAATAGAATACCAATTCAGAACCTGACTACCAATACTTTCGCTCTCTCTTTTTAAACAAATGGTGCAAAGATCATTCACCTATTCCACTACATAAAGTCCTACAGTTATGGGATTCTGTTTTACTTCTATGTATAGGTACATGTCTTATATATATTTCAAATATTGTGAGTTGAGTGATTTGCCTCAAGGGGAATCTCTATACACTATATTCATTGGAAAAGTTTGAACAACTTCCATGATAGCTTTCTTGTCCTTTCTTTTGTCCTTTTTTTCAGTCCTCAGCATCCTCTGGCAGCAGCAGCAAGCCTATAAAACACATGAATGGGAATGAAGATCATTTTCTGGCTGTCTCAATTCCAGGAATGCACAAGGTGATTTGGGGGTTAGGAAAAAAAAAATTTCTTTTCATATAAATGAAATTAGAATAGAATTTATTGGCAAGTGTGATTGGACACACAAGGAATTTGTCTTGGTGCATAAGCTCTCAGTGTACATAAAATACAGGGCCTCTGGTGGCGCAACAGGCTAATGCAGCCTATTATTAACAGCAACTGCTTGCAATATTGCAGGTTCAAGTCCCACAGGCCAAGGTTGACTCAGCCTTCCATCCTTTATAAGGTAGGTAAAATGAGGACCCAGATTGTTGGGGGGCAATAAGTTGACTTTGTATATAGTATACAAACGGATGAAGACTATTGCTTGACATAATGTATGCCGCCCTGAGTCTTCGGAGAAGGGCGGGATATAAAATGCAAAAAAAAAAGAAAAAGAAAGAAAATCGTTCATCAAAACATTTACAACACAATTGATGGTCAATATATCAATATAAATCATAAGGATTGCCAGCAACAAGTTATAGTCATACAGTCATAAGTGGAAAGAGATTGGTGATGGGAAGTATGAAACGATTAATAGTAGTGCAGATTCAGTAAATAGTCTGACAGTGTTGAGGGAATTATTTGTTTAGCAGAGTGATGGCCTTCGGGAAAAAACTGTTCTTGTGTCTAGTTGTTCTGGTGTGCAGTGCTCTATAGTGTCGTTTTGAGGGTAGGGGTTGAAACAGTTTATGTCCAGGATGTGAGGGATCTGTAAATATTTTCACGGCCCTCTTCTTGATTCGTGCAGTATACAGGTCCTCAATGGAAGGCAGGTTGGTAGCAATTGTTTTTTATGCAGTTCTAATTATCCTCTGAAGTCTGTGTTTTTCTTGTTGGGTTGCAGAACCGAACCAGACAGTTATAGAGGTGCAAATGACAGATTCAATAATTCCTCTGTAGAACTGAATCAGCAGCTCCTTGGGCAGTTTGAACTTACTGAGTTGGCACAGAAAGAACATTCTTTGTTGTCCTTTTTTAATGATGTTTTTGATATTAGCTGTCCATTTGAGATCTTGCGATATGATAGAACCTAGAAATTTGAAGGTTTCTACTGTTGATACTGTGTTGTCAAGTATTGTGAGAGGTGGAAGTATGGAAGGGTTTTTCCTAAAGTCTACCACCATTTCTATGGTTTTGAGCGTGTTCAGTTCCAGATTGTTTTGGTTGCACCACAAGGCTAGTCGTTTGACCTCTCGTCTATATGCGGATTCGTCATTGTCTCGAATGAGACCAATCACTGTTGTGTCATCTGCGAACTTCAGTAGCTTAACAGATGGATCATTGGAGATGCAGTCATTGGTATACAGAGAGAAGAGAAGTGGGGAGAGAGAGATTCATTCATGAAATGATTCATTCATAAAAAGAGAACACCACAAATGCAACCATTGGGATCTGCGGATATCTTAACTGGATTTTTATGCTCCATGCATAACCCACTGGAAACTTTAGAATCTTACTGAAGGTAAAAAAGAGAAGACAGAAAGGCAGAAGAAGAGAGAACTAGGATGGTAATAATTTCAAACATTCACATAATCATTACTATTTCCCATCTACCACAGAATGTAGTGGTGGATAAAGAACATATTTCTCATAGATTATGCATATTGACATTATTGCAGATTGCCAGGTGTGGGCTTCAAAATTTTTAGCAAGGGGTTCTCTGCCTAGTTGCTGGGTGGGTGTGGCCTTAGTGGGCGTGGCCTAGTCAGCCTCCTGTACCATGGCGGGACGGGGCGTTTTTGACCTCCTCGGGTTCCAGAGGCTTTTCTCGAGCCTCCAAGAGGATGAAAATGGCCTCCCCAGGCCCTGGAGGCCCTTCTGAACTTTTGGTAGGCCTGTTTTTCATCCTCCTGAGCCTCCGTGTGCACCGTGCACTTACCTGCATCAAAACAGGCCGCATGGAGACTCCTGGGAGGGAGGGTTTGGGGTCCACCAGGAGTGGGATTTGGGGGTTCTCTGAACTGCACAGAATCTTAGCTAGAGGTTCTCCGGAACCCCTGCAAACCCCCAGCAGCCCATCTCTGCATATTGCAGAAAGAATCAGAACAGCTAAGGCTGCTGCTGCTATGACTGGGCACCAAGGGCTGTAGCTGAGCTATTGTTATGATCAGTTGAATGTTATATTTATATATAAATGTTATATGTTTCTTTGTGTGCTGATATGTCTGAGAGTGACAATTACAGAAGCCATTTGCATGACTTTTGGCTAGTCTCTCTTTCTCAGCCCTAGGAAGAAGGTGATGGGAAATCACTTTTGATAATATTGAAGAAACTGCATAGACTTGTCCATCTAGTCATTGGAAGTCAAACTTGACCTACCGTATTTTTCAGAGTATAAAACGCTCCGGACTAAAAGACGCACCTACCTTTTTTGGGAAGGAAAACAAGAAAAACCATCTGCCTCTTCCTCTGCCTCCCAACACTTTGCCTCCTTGCAGCAAACAGCCTGCTTTAGTTCCATTTTCATTTTCAGCGCAGCCTGATTAGCACAAGAAAAAAAATCTGCCTCCCAGCAGTTTAACTCCTTGCAGCAAACAGTGGAGGGCTGCACAGCAATAGGCAATGGCAATCCCTGCATCCTGAAACAGCTGAGGGTCGGGAGGCGTATCCAACTGACAATCAACTGCTTATGCTAATCAGGCTCTGCTGAAACAGGGCTGTTTGCTGCTTGCTGCTTGCTGTAAGGAGGTAAATTGCTGGGAGGCAGAGGCCAAAGGGTGGGGGCCAGCAGATAGGCAGGGCTACATTCAGTGTATAAGACGCACCCAAATTTTCACCCTCTTTTTGGGGGGGGGGTGCATCTTATATTCCAAAAAATACGGTAGATGTTTCAAATGCAACAGTTCAGTCCAGCATCATGGTTATGTTAACAAGGGTTTGGTGTTCATATGCCCATACAAAGTCTTTTGGTTATTAAAGAATCAATCACATTAGAAAAAGAATAAACAGGAAAGGAAGGAAGGAAGGAAGGAAGGAAGGAAGGAAGGAAGGAAGGAAGGAAGGAAGGAAGGAAGGAAGGAAGGAAGGAAGGAGGAAAAGAACTTACTTTTCAGGATTAAGATGTAGAAGATGTATGAATCAATGGCATTTCCTAAATTGTTATCTTCAGTGATCACCAGAAAATATTGCCAGGGGCTCTACTACAATAAAGAAATGTTGAATGAGATGACATAATTGGAACTCTAAAAGAATAAGTATATGAAATGGATCCAGCTATTTATCCCATGATCAATGCTGAAAATCTTCCTCAAGTCAAATGTAGTTTTAAGCACAGGATAAATTGATTTATACAACAAAGTCATAGTGTGGAATGTGTGTAGTTTATTTTATTGCAGTGGAAATTGGGAGGAGGATAAATAAACATTAATCAAAGTTAATGATAAAGCTCTTCATTTCATATGACTGCCAATGCTGAATAGCGGTTGAAAGTAATGGAATATGGAATAATGTATTTTGATGGAAGTTCTCTTATGAAGTACAATAAAAATCAATATATAGATTTTCTGTTTAATTTCTCTATTTGCTTTTTGTAATTTTGCTCCTGAGGCTCATATCAACATGTCTACACAGTTTTATTCTGAGTGTCTTATATGCTAATTACGCTGCCTTCATCATCCATTGTTCAATGCAATATTATCTTTAAAGTGATCTAATTTAAATGCATTAACTCATTCTGAGTTTTTCCATGTTTCCTTTCTTTTTTTTTATGGAAGGAAAATGAGGAAGGAAGAAGCAAAAAAAACATCTTTACAATTAAACAAATCTAATTTAAATGCATTAACTCATTCTGAGTTTTCCGGTTTCTTTTTTTTTTTATGGAAGAAAAATGAGGAAGGAAGAAGCAAGAATACATCTTCACAATTAAACAAATAATAGATGTTTGTATTCATAGCGGCCTTCAAAATGACACATTAATTTAATGGAAAAATGCAATGAAATGTACCATCTCCAACTATAAACAGCCAAAGCTCTTTGCTTAGTGATCTTAACAAAAGAAGGGCCTAATGGAAGGGAAAGCGATGGATATGGGTAGCATGAGAAGTCAAGTGATACATATCAAGATTTTTTTTTTTTTGCTGCTCAATCTTTCTCCTTTTTAATGTGCTACTTATCTCACCTTCAATGAATGTTACACTTGACAGCTGTTTGTTTTTCCTGTTAGAATCACATATGCAGGAAGATGATTTTGTCCATCACAACACTGCTAAATTCTCCCCCTTCCTTTCTTCATTCCTTCCACCAAATAGATTATCACACAAACCTGCATACACGCATCATACAGAATAAAATAGCGTCATCCAATAATTCATCGGGCTAGAATATTTACATCCAAAAGTTGAATAGGCATCAGTCTTCCAAACTTGTGCAATGCACGAGGTAAAATGTACAATTAATATCCTTGAATATGGTCTGCAAGGAGAAAACAATTGTGAAGTATCTTGCCAAACTAATCATCTGCCAAGGTGGTGTGTTTTTGATGAAACACCTTCAATGAAAAGTGCTTTTGTATTACATACGTTGACACTTGGGAATATCACAAATTACTTTTATGTTTGGACTGGATACATCAAGCACCCACAGACATGTGTGGGTGGGTGTCTATTCAGACACGCAGCTGTGCAAAATGTCGGGAAATTTTGTTTTGAAGCAATTTGATTGAATCTCTAAATCAAATTGAAAAGTGAAATCAGATCAGCAAATTGAATCCAATGTCTTTCAATCCATTTAGATACCTCTGCATGTCTCTATTTTTCTGAACTGAAAAATATAGATTTGACAATTAGATTTGACTCAGAAATGGCCAGGCATCAATTTCAAGTTGCTAACCTTGAAGTCCAAACTAGATATTACATTAAATGTTTGGCTCCTATTAAGTGTTTAAAACATATTTCTAGTTCTCCTGCTGACTTCTATAATGTCAAAAATAAATAAATAAATAAAAATAAAATAAAAACATCATGTCTTTGTAGTCTGATGGTCAATATTTTTCTGTAAACTACTTTCTAACAATAAGAGGTGTATGAAATATGACATTGATAAATTAGTTAATTTCTAAGAGGATGTTGTAAAATCGCTGTATTTGCACAGGCCAATGTTTGCTATGCTTGTTATTTGTTGTTTAAAAAACACATAATTGACTTAACTGGCATGTCTGTTATGGTTAGGGTAAACTGTAATTTTATTTCAGTGTTTAAAAAAAAGAACATTGTAGAAACCTATCATTTTTCCAAGCCCCTTAGAATATCAGAATAAGGTGAAATCCTGCAGCACTACTGCTCTTGGTTTAGAAAGCTTCAAAGATGCATTAGACAAGACTAGAAATGATAATTTTATCAACAATTTCTTGTTTGGATCACTTACCTTTCCCTACCGGCTCACAAATGTGAGCACGCGCCTCCTCCATATATGTGCAGAGCCTTCTGCACATGTGCAGAGGATCAAAAACAGGATGTGATGACATCCGGATGGGTGGGCGCTACTGGATCACACGATGCGGATAAATCTGGCTGAATTTCACAACTGGTTTGGACGGGTATATGACAGTGGTGGGATTCAAATAATTTAACAACCAGTTCTCTGCTCTAATGATCAGCTGGGTAGGTGTGGCTCGGTGGTCATGTGACCGTGTGGGTGCGGCCAACTCAATGTCACTCACATCGACGTGTGCTTCACCTTACCTGTTACAATGTAATAAGGGTTAACCAGAGAGGCAGTTTCTGTAAGCAGGGCAATAAAGATTAGGCTAGAAACAACACGAGAATGTTTCCTTCCTGCCTTCCTTACAGGATTAGCCCTGTAAAGTGGAAAAAAACAAGATAAGATTTCTTCCAACAACTGGTTCTCCGAACTGCTTAAAAAAGTTAACAACTGGTTCTTCCGAATAGGTGAGAACTGCCTGAACCCCACCACTGGTATATGAGCTGTGGTAGAGCAGTGGTTAGAACGCAGTACTGTAGGCTATTCTGCTGCCTGCTGCCTGCCGGCTGCCTGCAGTTTAGCAGTTTAAATCTCCCCAGGCTGAAGGTTGATTCAGCCTTCCATCCTTCTGAGGTTGGTAAAAGGAGGACCCAGACTGTTGGGGACAATATGCTGACTCTGGAAACCGCTTAGAGAGAGCTGTATTTTATTATTATTATTATTGATTTGATTTTTATACTTCTCCCGAAGGACTCAGAGTGTGTCAAATAAATAAAACAGGCAATACAATATACAATTTAAAATGCAAATTAAAAAACTTATTTTATAATTGGCCTAAAAATTTAAAATATATAATAGACTAAAACCCCATTTAAAATTATTAATAGAAAATTTAAAATCAATAAAATTTAAAATGCCAGCGAATGAAAAGATGTGTCTTCAGTTCGCGGCGGAAGGTCGAAGGTCAGGTATTTGGCGTAAACCGGGAAGCTCGTTCCAGAGTGTGAGCCCCACAGAAGGATCTGGTTTATCATAATCAAATAAATGCTTAAATAGGGACAAGAGATAGCTGAGCACCAAACAGACATGGCAATATAAAATTTCTGAACTGCTACCAGCTTTTCCTATTCTCCTGTTAAGAATGAAATAAGTTATCTTCAAATCCCTATTTTGACCCCCAATGAATTTCTACACCAGTTTTCTCAGCCCTACTTGTAGAAGCTAAGACTTTCCATCTCCAAAGACAGAGTCATGGACTTCTATTCCACAAAGCAGATATGGAACAAAATAAAGATTAAAAAAAGGAAAGGAGTCTGCCAAACCCAGACACAAGATAAACAGAAAAGAATGGGACAAGGTTGGCTTTTATCTGCAAACATATTTTGCATTGGATTGTGAGGATAATAGATAGGAATTCAGTTTAGATTAAATTGACTTGTTATACTAGGAAACTGAATGTAGCTAAGTTTATGCACCTTTTCAGATTAAACCTCAGAAAGTGCTTCAATGTGTATGGGAGCACCTATCCACAACACCTTAAAGGTAAAGGTTCCTCTTGCACAGATGTGCTAGCTGTTCCTGATTCTAGGGGTGCTCATCTCCGTAAAGCCAAGAGCGGAAATTTTGAGTAGTTAGAACCGTAAATACCACCTCAGACTGGCCCCACCCCATCTATTCTCTGAGTCCCAGCTGATCGGGAGGAAATGGAATGGAACAGCATCCTTCTCCTCCCATGCCCACCAAGCCACGCCCACAGAACTGGTAGTAAAATTGAATCCCACCACTGGGTTAATCATGTTGTAAATATTAATATTGATAAGGATTTCTAAGCTTTTGTTGTCACTCTAAATTATATTCAGTAGAAGTAACAAACCCCATTTTCCAGAAAGGTGGATTTGTGGCAATAAAAACACTAAAGAACTTTTGGTACTTTCAAGGCACAGGCATTGATTTTGGCAATGGGTTTTTGTGGACTAAATATTCATTTGGCAGTTTTCTTTCCACATGGATAAAGTGGAAATGGTAGAAGCTGGAGAAAATAGCAGTGAAATAGATCCCAAATAGCCCATGACAATTCAATTGCAACTTAAAATGTATGAAAAATAAGCCAAATGAACCGCACTAATTGGTTATTACATGACTCTCTTAGTGCTTCTAAGTAATTAATACCTGTATAGGGACAGAAACTCATTTCCATATTTGGACATGGTTATGTGTACTCCTTTCACAAAGATTGTAAGCTGCAGTTGAATTGCCTTAATTGATCCACGTCAGGTTGGATTGAGCTACATTTATACATAGAACAGATTAATTGAACACAATATATATTTGATTTTATTTTTATTTTGTCACAACGTTATATACAAGAACATATACTGAAAGGAAACAATAGGACAGGAATGTTAGGCACTTTTGTGCACTTATGCATGCCCCTTATAGTCCTTTTAGGAATGGGGTGAGGTCAATGGTAGACAGTTTTTGGTTAAAGCGTTTGGGAGTTGGAGAAGAGACCACAGAGTCAGGTAGTGTATTCCAAGCATTAACAACTCTGTTACAAAAGTCGTATTTTCTGCAATCAAGATTGAAGCGGTTAAGGGCGTGGCGCCACCTTTCTCGCTGGGTGCTAATTTATGGCACTCCGCATTGAATATGGTAAGCGGATTTAACAACTGATCCCGGCTTCATTCTCTCTCTGGTTGAAAGAGAGACAGAGCAAGGGAGGAATTGGGTAGATTCCCTAGGGCTTTGTTTTTGTAATACAAAGTCCTGAACGGTCGAATCCCCTTATTTACCCCTCCCCCACCTCCAGTATTCTCTGCGCTCCTGAAAAAGCAGGAAAAGAGGAAGGTGTCCACTTCTGCTAGCAATTGATTTCTTTTTGTGGATACGAAAAGCAGGCGGAACGAGTGTGAGGAACAATTATTGGTTTGCAAGTATTTTTGATTTTCTGACTTCCGCCCCCCCTTCAGTTTTGTTCTAGAGAAACTGAAAGCAGAGCAATACATCAAAGGGAGCTTTGCTGTTGAATCGAAACTGAATGGAGATTTTATCTTATTGTGTTTGACTGTGGACTGTTGGATTATATTACGCTGTTTAAGTACTTTACAAGGGGATTCTCAGCAGGAATTTTGTTATGGAGGTTCTTTCAGAAGAATGGATTCGTGACTTTATACAGGACTACACAGAAAGTATGTATTTAATTATTCAAAAATACGAATTGATAAAAAATGGGGACGTTTTGGATGAGAGTTTGGAGCAAATTAACCAGTGCAATTATTCGGAAAATGGAATGGAGGACATACAAATAAAAGTGGATAAATATGAAGATTTGATCGTGAAGAAACAAGGTGATCTAAAGAAGTTTTCTTTAAATAGTTTGGATGAGCTGCCTGAATTTGTGCTACAGGAGATTGTCCCTCAAATGGAAAAGACTCACAAGCTTAATGTTTCCCAAGAGTTCTCTTTTTGGACTGATGGAATATACGGCAGTAATTTTTGGATTTCTGGACATAAGGAATTACTAGGAAATATTGTGATTGACTTTTTAAAAGGAGCAACGAAGGAAAGACAGAGATTAATGCACCAAAAAAAATGGCAAGAGACAAAAGTATTATTTTTGAAACAAGGTTTTTTTAAAATATTAATAGACAAAAATATTAGTGTCCCCGAAAGACAATTTGTGATTATAAGAGACTAGATATTTGGATATACTGGATTTTGATGAGGAAGGACTAAAGTTGAATAGATATTGTAATTAATTAAATAATATTGTAATTTTCTCTATTGAAATTTTATAAATTTTATAATCTGTTGTATTGAATTTTAAATAGAATATTCTTGAAAGATCTTATGTAAGAAAGACTTGGGGGGGAAATTATATGGTTATATGGTTATAGAAGCTATAAGGGAGATATTCTCTGAACTGGATTGGATTTTTATGCTTTAGCTGGTTTTAAATATTTTAGGATTAATTTGTTCTACTGATTTATATATTTTATTACTGTTTATTGTTAATTTTTTGAAGGATTTGGTTATGTAAGGAGGAAGTCAGAGCTAGAGAGGGAGAATTGGTATAATAGTTTTGGGAAAAAAAATTTTTAGCATATGTTTGTTTTATTTTTAACTATACCTTGTGTTTGTTCCGGGAAGCCAGGGGGGGAGGGGGGAGGGGGTTTGTGAAGGGAGAGGGGTTGGGGGGAAAGGGAAAAAAAATTTTTTTGTAAAACTTTTTGAATAAAAAAAAAAAAAGATTAAAGCGGTTAACATTAAGTTTGAATCTATTGTTTGCTCTTGTATTATTGCTATTGAAGCTGAAGTAGTATTTGACAGGAAGGACATTGCAATAGATGATTCTGTGTGTTAAACACAGGTCTTGTTGGAGTCGGCGGAGTTCTAAATTTTCTAATCCCAGGATTTCAAGTCTGGTGGAATAAGGTACTTTTTACTTTTTACTTTCAGCGAGTCCATTATGGCAGTTTGGGAAGGACAGGCCAAATGTTGAAAGCAGCTTGAGACTTATTTAGCATAAGCACTGCCCCTTTTACATCACACTGATGTAGAAAAGGGGCCAAGCTTACATTACA
Source organism: Ahaetulla prasina (assembly GCF_028640845.1). NCBI lineage: Eukaryota > Metazoa > Chordata > Lepidosauria > Squamata > Colubridae > Ahaetulla > Ahaetulla prasina. The sequence continues at coordinate 8,399 of NW_026682187.1, read as the reverse complement.
GTGATGACATCATAAAAATTTTGAAGATGTTCCTGACCTATTCTAAATGTACCGTATATACTCGAATATAAGCCGATCCGAGTATAAGCCGAGGTCCCCAATTTTACCCCAAAGGTAAACTGGGGACTCAGTATAAGAGGTGAAATGAGGCACCTACGGTTGAAACCCTCCTCCCTCAGCTGAGAAGGCTGGCGGCTCCCCGCCCGCCCTCTCACTGCACCGGCAGCTTCCGTCAGTAAAATGTGAAAAAAGAAAGAAAAACTCGAGTATAAGCCGTATATACTCGAGTATAAGCCGAGGCTTTAAAAAAACCGAGTATAAGCCGTATGGACCGAGTATAAGCCGAAGTTTTCAGCACAAGCGTGCTGAAAAACTTCAGTATATCTGATAATTCCATTTGGGATCTAGTTTACTAGATCTTTATTCCTCATGCATGTTGTTCTCATAGCAATCAAAATAAATAATAGTTCTATTCAAGCAGAACAATATGGTATGGCTAATGATGAATTTGAACACGTCTCCTTAATTATAACATAATGGTCTATGGAAACACATTGATCTTCTAACTTGCAATGTACTTCTAATCTTTTAACTAGCAAATGCATTTTTCTGATTTGCCCGGTTGCCATATGTTAGTCTGTATTTAATACAGTATTAATTCAGTTTTACTAATTCAATATTTTGTTTCAGTAGCTGGCTGAGAAATTCTGGGAGTTGACTTCTACCTATCTAAAACTTGCTAAGGTTGAGAAACACCACACTAGTCCGTATGGGTTTAAAAATTACACGTGTCCTAAAGGTTCATCTAAAAGCTTCAATATGAACTATCATAGTAGACAACGTAGAGTGAGAAAAAAAATCAAGTTAAGTCCTTTAACATAAGAAAGAAAAGCGCTTGATATGATGTGGTTTGGTGTGGTTCTTACTTCAGCCAATAGTATGCAAAGGCCACTGAAAAAATCTGGGAGGCCACAAGGCAGCACCTACCAAGCAATTGCCTGAATTGCTACAGTCTAGATACAGCGGTCTTAAATCACAACACATTTTGGGGATCACAAGTAAAAGTGAGGTCTATTGAAGAGACCTTCCTTATTTGTTCTTTGCTGATAGGCCCTACAGCTCAGAAATGAGCCTGAATGGCATATACTTAAAAAAGCACTTCAATTCAGTTCCTTTATATTTAGTGCCTCTAGGTCAGTTTTTGACTCCTGGAGACTGCCTGGATAAGTCCCTGCAATTTTCTTGGCCATTGAGAAGTGGTTTGCCATTGCTTCCTTCCTAGGACTGAGTGAGGGACTCCTCCGGTCAGGACTGCCATCCTGCTATGCTATGCATTACCTCAGGGGTGAAATGTAAAATTTGTTACTACCAGTTCTGTGGGCGGGGCTTGATTGGGGGGGGGGTAATGTGACTGGGTGGGCATGGCCAACTTTTTTTTTAACTTTTAAAAGCATTTTTTCTACAACCTCTTCGTCCAACTCAGCTGGGATCACCAGAAGAGCCTTTTAAAAGCAAGCTCTTTTAAAAGCATTTTTTCTACAAAATGCTGAAGAGGTTGTAGAAAAAATGCTTTTAAAGGGTTCTGATGATCCCAGCTGAGCCATGCAATCATCAGAGGCTTTTTGTTAACTTTTAAAAGCATTTTTTCAGCCGAAGAAAAAATGCTTTTAAAAGTTAAAAAAAAACACAACCCTCTGATGATTGCGTGGCTCAGCTGGGCATTGGCGGGGGGTGGGGGTGGCAGGGAGTTTTGCAACCGGTTCTCTGAACCACTCGAGCATTTCGCCCCTGCATTGCCTGCTGGCAGCCTGCCATCTTTGAAGGGAATGGAAAGCTGCCGAGTGGGATAGAGGTGGGGGGTAGAATAAGAGGAATAGAAACTAAGCAACAGACTATCCCATGAGAGCTGCTGGACGTTCCAAAGTCACATTGTGGAATGTACAACCAAACAGTCTGCAAAGACAGGGACTGTTACCCAAACAATTTGTTAACACCTAATTGGACACTTACAGATAATCCTGAAGGAAGGTGAGAACCAGTGGTGGATTTCAACTGGTGTTACCACTGGTTCACTTCATGCATGTGCTTTGCACGTGATTGGCAGGTGCCAATCCAGATTGGCCAAACCTGCGCTTCGCACAAGTGCATTGAATTCCAGAACAGCTGAGGCGTGGCAATCCGCTCTGCTGCGCCTTTCAACTGGGCTAAAAATGAAGGAATAAAGGTAGGTATAGCGCAGGGCAGGCGGGAGGGCCCAGATGACGGTCAGAGAGAACCGGTTCACTCTCACATCAACATCTCCACTAACGGCTCTCCCGAACCAGGGAGAATCGCTAGCAACCCACCACTGGTGGGAACAAGGGAAAAGTTAACCAATGGTTTGCAAAAGCTTTGCTTTTACTGTAACCACTTTAGTAAAGTGTACTTTTGGCTAACAATGGTCTCGAAAATCTTTCTTTTCTAACTGACCAAGTTATTATTATTATTATTATTTATTTGATTTTTATACCGCCCTTCTCCCGAAGGACTCAGGGCGGTGTACAGGCAGCAGTAAAAAATAACAATACAATGTACAATTTAAAATAGAAATTAAGAAACTTATTATAATTAGCCTTGCATTTTAAAAATTTATAAAACTAAACCCCATTTAAAATAAATAACAAATTTAAAATCAATTAAATTTAAAATTTATAAAAATTAAAAATTTAAATTTTTTTAAAAAATTTAAAAAATTTAAGCCAGCCCCGCGCGAATGAAAAGGTGTGTCTTCAGTTCGCGGCGGAAGGTCCGAAGGTCAGGTATTTGGCGTAAACCCGGGGGAAGCTCGTTCCAGAGTGTAGGAGCCCCCACAGAGAAGGACCTTCCCCTGGGGGCCGCCAGCCGACATTGCTTGGTGGACGGCACCCTGAGAAGTCCCTCTCTGTGAGAACGTACTGGTCGGTGGGAGGCATACGGTAACAGCAGGCGGTCCCGTAAGTACCCGGGCCCTAAACCATGGTTGGGACAGCTGACATCTCCACAGCTGACATCTCCACAGCTGACATCTCCACAGTCACCCAGCTGGCTTTGGGTCCAAGGGCAGGCCGAGCATTCCCTCTCTCCTGATTGCCTTTAGACACTACAACAATCTGACTCTCTAATTATTCTACCAGGAGGCATAAACTCCAGCTGGAAAAGTCAGAGGTAGCAAAAGCAGGCACGAGTCTACTTTCTGAAAGTGAGCTTTTGTTCCATTTTACCATAATACATGCTTTAAGAAATGTTTAGCTCTTGGAGAAAAGGGCACAATATTAAGTTAGCATCATGTATACACTCTTCCTGCCAAGGCGACATCTGCCAGAATATATAATAAATGTATCTTTCCAGAGGACATATGCTATGTACATATGGGCTTCAGTAATCTGTAAGATTCCATTACAAAGTACATTTTTTTGATGGCATATTTTTCAGAGATGAATGCATAGCAAGAGGGGGGGAAAAACTCCAGGTAGATTTGTAACCTTGAAATTACAAGCAAAGTTAACAACCTTACATTACAATGTCCTAAGCAAAATACTTTTTAAGAAACCTTCTCTCCCCATTTACATCTCAACTCTTGAGCATTGCCATTTCCAACTCTTTGCTTAATATACTTGTCTTAATTGCACATGGCGTTAAAAAAATTACACTTTCCCCATTCTGTTTACACCTGCCAACCCTAATGCGTTATCATGTGTGAGATTTACAAGAGCAGCACATGAGGCCTGTCACAGTTAATCATATTTGTAACCTTTCAGTTGTGTGACAGCACAGCTCCAGCTGGAAAATATGTTTTTTTATTGTGTACTTTTTTTTTTTGGTGATATGGTTGTATTGCTGAGCATATTTGTAAAATAATACTCTAATTTACAAGCAGTTTTCTGGTGACAAGTAGGAAATGCAATGGTAATTAGATCTTCATTGTATAACAAAGATCTATTTGTGTTTCAGGATAATAATATCCTGATAGTTGGAAAGACCAGATAAGCAAGTAAGGTTTAGTTTTCTAGTGGGCTTGGAGAATGGAAAACTGTAATACAAAGTGCTGCATTTAGATTAGCTATTTATTTCCAATTTTATCACACTGAGGGCAAATGTAATAAATTGTGATTTTAGACACGACAGAATTCTTTCAGAAGTTCAACCAAGAGTTAATGTTTTGGGTGCTAGATAGAAAATGAGAGGACAAATTAATCTTCTAATTCAGTAAAGCCAGAGAAATAGACATGTGTAGGTCTATTCAATTTATTAAGGAATTTTAGTATTTCATCGCTATACCACAGATTAAAAATAATGAGATATTTAAGAAGAGATTTGCAGTAAAAGATTCAAAGTTATTTAACACACTTGGAAACATATTAAAGAACATGGCACAACTAATTTATATATTCAAACCATTTAAATACATTGTAGAATGGGAGCCTAATGATTTAATATGCCAATTTGAAATTAATTCCAAATTTGAATCAGTCAAAGAACAATCAGAATTTGGAAAAATCCATTGATTATTGTAAAGTGTCTAATTTCATGAAGCTTCCAAAAGGGATAAGTTCAAATAATGGGTAAAATGTTTTATTTAACTTTCCAAGCTAAATTTCAGACAGAGTTCTTTTAACAAGTTTTGAACTCTTCCCCCCACCCCTCCATCCCAAACATTATAAATAACCAGTTGGGTCACTCCTCAACATTTTGAATGTATTTATTTATTTTAATTATTCTTTTGAAAGAAGGTACAGATCCCTCACATCCAGGACATAAACTATTTCAACTCCTACCCTCAAAACGACGCTATAGAGCACTGCACACCAGAGCAACTAGACACAAGAACATTTTTTCCCCAAAGGCCATCACTCTGCTAAACAAATAATTCCCTCAACACTGTCAAACTAGTTACTTTCTATGATCTGGAAATTTTGTTTCTGTTAAATAAGTAAAATATGCATTTACCTTCTCTGCAATCAGATAGCATTGCTGGCCCATGTTCAGTTTGCAACCTATTACTCATGTGCTCATATTTTGGGGGAAGGGGCCGGTACCAGATCTACAAGAATTAATTCTTTCACATTTGTACCTCATAACCTACAATTTTTCTAATATTTGCAGGAAAGAGTATCAAAAGCATCAGGCAGTCCCCACAATTACAATATCATACGTCTAACAGGTATCATTCAGAACATAGACTATTTCTTGTCCTGCCCTCGGGTGCGTTGGAGAATAAGCCAACTCCTCTTCTATGATAGCCCCTCAAGTACTGGAAGACAGCTATCATGTCACTATGACTAGACATATCTTGTTTCCTTAACCGTTCATTAAATGATATAGCCTCCAGACCCCTTATTATCTTCTCTAATCTCTTTCTAGGGCCTCAACCAGAGGTGGGTTTTAGCAGGTTCTGACCAATTCTGGAGAGCCGGTAGCAGAAATTTTGAGTAGTAAAAATTCTGTCTGGCTCTGCCCCCCCACAATCTATTCTCTGCCTCCCAAGTCCCAGCTGATCGGGAGGAAATGGGGATTTTGCAGTAACCTTCCCCTGGATTGGTGTGGGAATGGACATTTTACAGAATCCTTTTCCCTACCACGCCCACCATGCCACACCCACAGAACCGGCAGTAAAAAAATTTGAAACCCACCACTGGTCTCAACATCATTTTTGTATTGTGTAATGTAATTAATAATGTAATTAATGCAATGTAATGTAATTGTAAAGTATATTGCAAGAAATGTGTATTTCTTCCATATAAATTTGCCAGAACCCTCCAGGAGTGAAATATCCTTGTTAATATCAAAGCTATCCGTCCAGATCATACCAAGTACTTTATGGTAGTAGACTATATTCAGATCCAATTCCAGACCAATTTTTTTAATTTGTCACTTAATACTATTTTAAATTGGTCAGTATTTTTCAAACTTGGCAACTTTTAGATATGTGGATTTCAACTTTCAAAATTCCCCAGGCAGCATGAACACAGATTTAGTTAATTTTTTTACATCTTTCTTCACGGAAGTTCAGTAGCATAAAGCATTAGGTTGTTTAGGCTTGTTTTCATTTGTTTTCTACCAGTTTTTATTCAGTTGATGGAAAAACAATTTTGTTGCAAAATGTATTTCCAGGAAGTGGTGCTATCAAAAACAGCACCACAAAAAAAAACAGATTAGGAACACAAGTTAAAATAGGGAAAAAAATGGTAAGTGAACACCTGTCTACCCTAGACGAGTTCAAATCACCAGAACCAGATGGATTACACCCCAAGATTCTGAAGGAACTGGCAGACGAGATCTCAGAACCATTGAACTATATCTTTCAAAGATCCTGGAGCACAGGGGAACTGCCAGAGGACTGGAAAAGAGCTGATGTATCTTCAAAAAAGGAAAAAAAAAACAGATCCAGGAAACTACAGACTTATCAGCCTGACCTCAATACCAGGGAAGATTCTGGAAAAGATAATCAAGCAACGAATCATTGAAGCAAACAAAGTAATAACCAAAAACCAACATGGATTTGTCAAAAACAGATCATGCCAGACTAATCTCATTGCATTCTTTGACAAAATGACAAAATTAGTGGACCAGAGGAATGCTGTCGATATAATTTACTTGGACTTCAGCAAAGCATTTGATAAAGTAGACCATAACCTACTACTAGATAAAGTAGAAAAATGTGGGTTAGACAGCACCACCACCAGATGGATTCGCAACTGGCTGACCAACCGCACTCAACGTGTAGTCCTCAATGGAACTGCATCCACATGGAGTATGGATGCAGTGGAGTACCCCAAGGCTCTGTTTTAGGCCCAGTACTCTTCAACATCTTCATCAATGACTTGGACAAGGGGATGGATGGGGAACTCATCAAATTTGCAGATGACACCAAGCTGGCAGAAATAACCAACACTCCAGAAGATAGGCTCAAGATACAGAAGGATCTTGACAGACTTGAACATTGGGCGCTATCTAACAAAATAAAATTCAACAGTGAAAAAAGTAAGGTTCTACATTTAGGCAAAAAAAAATGCACAGGTACCGTATATGTGGTACCTTGCTCAATAGTAGTAACTGTGAGAGGGATCTTGGAGTCCTGGTGGATAACCATTTAGACATGAGCCAGCAGTGTGCAGCAGCTGCCAAACAAGCCAACACAGTTCTGAGCTGCATAAACAGAGGTATAGAATCAAGATCACGTGAAGTGTTAGTGCCACTTTATAATGCCTTGGTATGGCCACACTTGGAATATTGCATTCAGTTTTGGTCGCCACGATGTAAAAAAGATGTTGAGACTCTAGAAAGAATGCAAAGAAGATGAACAAAGATGATTAGGGGACTGGAGGCTAAAACATATGAAGAACAGTTTCAGGAACTCGGTATGCCTAGTTTAATGAAAAGAAGGACTAGGGAAGACATGATAGCAGTTGTTCCAATATCTCAGGGGTTGCCACAAAGAAGAGGGAGTCAAACTATTCTCCAAAGCACTTGAGGGTAGAACAAGAAGCAATGGGTGGAGACTAATCAAGGAGAGAAGCAACTTAGAACTAAGGAGAAATTTCCTGACAGTTAGAACAATCAATAAGTGGAACAACTTGCCTGCAGAAGTCGTGAATGCTCCAACACTGGAAATTTTTAAGAAAATGTTGGATAACCATCTGTCTGAGATGGTGTAGGGTTTCCTGCCTGGGCAGGGGGTTGGACTAGAAGACCTCCAAGGTCCCTTCCAACTCTGTTATTATGTTATTTATATGTTATGAAGTAAGCTTGATTGACATAGGTACATACATAAGTACAATGTAGTACTTTTTCATTTAATTAGTTATGAGATATATCTTAGTATCTTATCTTGTGCAATCGTATTTCTAGTTATCTATCAGACATCATCTCTGCTTGTTATGCTTCCCAAGGCACAGAAAAGTTAATGGGAACTCTTCCAAACAGCACTAAAGGATTCCAACAGTACAGGATTTTAGCGTAAGTGTAAATGTAAGCTGAAGTGTGAGACTTCAGAAGGATTGAAAGATGTATTATGGGGTCCTTGGTGCTCTCTTAAGTTGGTTCTTGCAGATATTCCATTACCAAAATAACATCATCATTGCTAGAAAGAAGTGGGTTTGCTCTTTTCTTATGTATAGGATGTGTTATATAAAGCAGCAATACTAACATTAGTTTCTATGACCAGCAGTAAAATCCATTAGAAATGGCACCTTTATAATAAGATAAATAGAAATCATTTTCACAAAGGTTTTTGAAAAGTACTAAGACAGAATATTCTCCAGGCTTGTTCTGACTGCTATTTTAATTCAAAATGACCACCAGATATGATATATTGAATTCCTGAATATTTTTTTCATCTTCTCTAGGTGGTCATATAAACTACCAACAGCAACCACCACCAC
>NW_026682186.1:0-9097 GCF_028640845.1 Ahaetulla prasina | reverse complement strand
TCCTTTTAGCTGTGTATTGAGTTCTTTAACAGAAAAGCTTGCCAATCAAAGATCCAGAGTGGTCAGCAAATTATCCATGGTATCTTGATCATTTCTACCCCTAATTAGGGAGAAGGGATAGTGATAATGGCTGTTACAAAAAGGCAGCAAATTGGTTTATTATTGTAGTCTAATAATTAAAAGCTCTGTATGGGAATTTTCTTTTGGACTGAGATGCCAAGAAAAGTTGACCAGTCCACAAAGTATCTTGGGCAGTGGTGAAATCCATTTTTTTTTTACTACCGGTTCTCTGGGCGTGGCTTGGTGGACGTGGCTTGGTGGGCGTAGCAGGGGAAGGATACTGCAAAATCTCCCTTTCCACCCCACTCCTGAGGAAAGGATATTGCAAAATCTCCATTCCCACCCCACTCTGGCACCAGCCAAAGGTGGTATTTGTCAGTTTTCCAAACGACTCAAAATTTCCGCTATCAGTTCTCTAGAATCTGTCAGAACCTGCTGGATTTCATCCCTGATCTTGGGCCAGCCTTGATTTTGTTCCCATTAAAGTAGTATGAGATTATCCAGTCCCTTTTTGTTATTGTAGTAATACATAGACAGTAGAGAGTGAGTTTGGTACAGTGGTGAGGATACCAGACTAGAAACCAGAAAGTTGTCAGTTCAAATCTTGCCTTAGTCATGAAGTCAGCTGGAGAACCTCGACCCAATCATAGGAAGAACTAAGCAATGGCAAATTATTTCTGAAAGAAAACTGCAGGGACTTGTCCAAGAAATGAATATTGTTTGACATTATTATTGATGAAGGGGTGGGAATAGGGTTTTTAATTGGCTGTTTTAATAGATTTTTAAGGGAATTTTAAAGGGATTTTAAGGGGTGGGAGGAAACCGACGGGCTTGGGTTGGGGGTGGGAGGAAGGGTGGGTGTTGGGGTAACCCGTCGGGGAGTCCAGTTCCTGCACATGCTCGTGGCGGGGGTTGGTGGGTCCGAGGTCATGGGGAGTCGGTGTTCCATTGGTCGAGGGTGGTGCTATTTCCACGGTAAGGGGAGGCAGATATGGCGGAAGTGGGGGCTCATATCGTGTTAGGGGGGTGCGCGCTCGATGCCTACAGGCGATCGCGCGCCCCGAGCCCTCAAACTTCTCCCGTTCCCCGGATGGTCAGGATCCTCAGGGGCCTGGCCTTCGGCTGGTGGTATGCAATGCACGGGCCGTGGGCAATAAGGCCCCCTAATTCACGATCTTATTCAGGGGTGCCGCGGACCTTATGGGCGTTCCAGAGACCTGGTTGGGCCCAGAAGGGGGCGTGCCCCTTGTTCAGATGTGCCCACCGGGTTTCCGAGCATTTCATCAGCCGAGGGGCCAGGGTAGGGGTGGTGGGGTGGCGGTTGTGATTAGAGAGAGTCTAGAGCCGAGGGAGACCACTGTACCTCAGATCGCCGGGTGCGAATCCCTCTTTGTGAGATGGGGTCATAGATGTCAGATGGGCTTGCTGGTCGCGTACCTGGCTCCTTGCTACGTGACAGCTGCCCTGCCCGAGCTCCTGGAGGTGCTTGCTGGGTGGTAGTTGAGACCCCAGACTTTTAGTCGTGGGGACTTTAACTGCCATCGTCCGGCTCGTCATCGACGGTAGCTCGGGAGTTCATGGCTTCCATGACGGCCTTGGACCTGACCCAAGTAGTTGATGGCCCTACTCACGTTGGGGTGGCACTCTGGACCTGATTTTTGTCTCTGGTCAGTGGTTGAGAGATCTGGACTTAAAGGAAATAGTCATTGAACCTTTGTCATGGTCAGATCACTCTTCTTCGCCTGGACTTTCTGACCGCCATTCACCACCGCAGGGAGACGGAGCCGACACGCTGGTTCCGGCCCCAGGCGCCTGATGGACCCGGAGGGGTTCCGGACGGAGCTTGGGCCATTTCCTGAGGGTCTGGCACACGGCTCGGCTGAGGAACTTGTTGCGGCCTGGGAACGGGCCGCGGCGGGGGCCTTAGACCGGGTCGTGCCTTTGCGGCCTCTGACCCAGCGCAGGTCCCAACCAGCTCCTTGGTTCTCCGAGGAGCTGAGGGGGATGAAGCGCCGGAGAAGACGCCTAGAGAGTTCCTGGAGGTCTAGCCGTTCAGAAGCTGATCGGACACTAGTGAAGTCCTATACTAGGGCTTACCTAGTGGCAATGAGGGAAGCGAGGCGTACCTACGCCTCCTCCCTCATTGCATCGGCAGATAACCGCCCAGCCGCCCTGTTTCGGGTGACCCGCTCCCTCCTACACCAGGGGGAGCGGGATGACCCGTTGCAGGGACGTGCTGAGGAGTTTAACGGTTATCTATACGATAAAATCGTTCAGCTTCGGGATGGTTTGGACCAAGATTGCGGTGATACGGGTGAGACGGCTGAGGTGGTCTTGGTGACATTGTATGGGATGAGTTTGACCCTGTCGCTCCCGAGGACATGGACAGGTTGTTGGGGAGGCTGAATGCCACCACATGTTTACTGGACCCGTGCCCTCCTGGTTGGTGCTGGCCACGCAGGAGGTGACACGAGGCTGGCTCCAGGCGATTACGAGCGCTTCTTTGGTGGAGGTGTCTTTCCGGCCGCCTTGAAAGAGGCGGTGGTGAGGCCCTCCTCAAGAAGCCTTCCTGACCCGCTGTTTTAGGTAATTATCGTCCGGTCTCCAACCCGCCGCGGCGAAGGTTGTAGAGAGTATGGTGGCATATCAGTTTCCTTGCACCTGGATGAAACTGTCTATCTAGACCTGCTCCAGTCCGGTTTCCGACCCGGTTACAGCACGGAGACGGCTTTGGTCGCGTTGGTGGATGATCTCTGGAGGGCCAGGGATAGGGGTTGTTCCTCTGCCCTGGTCCTATTAGACCTCTCAGCGGCTTTCGATACCATCGACCATGGTATCCTGCTGCGCCGGTTGGAGGATTGGGAGTGGAGGCACCGCTTATCGGTGGTTCTCCTCCTATCTCTCCGACCGGTCGCAGTCGGTGTTGACAGGGGGCAGAGGTCGGCCCCAGGCGCCTCACTTGTGGGTGCCGCAGGGTTCGATTCTCTCGCCCCTTCTGTTTAACATCTACATGAAGCCGCTGGGTGAGATCATCAGTGGTTTCGTGTGAAGTACCAGCTGTATGCGGATGACACCCAGCTGTACTTTTCTACACCGGACCACCCCAACGGTTATCAAGTGCTGTCCCGTGTCTGGAGGCCGATGGGTCTGGATGGGGAGAAACAGGCTCAAGCTCAATCCTCCAAGACAGAGTGGCTGTGGATGCCGCATCCCGCACAGTCAGCTAAATCCGCGGCTGACCATCGGTGGCGAGTCACTGGCCCCGATGGAGAGGGTGCGCAACTTAGGCGCCCTCCTGGATGAACGGCTGTCTCTAGAAGATCATTTGACGGCCGCCTCCAGGAGAGCGTTCTACCAGGTTCGCCTGGTGCGCCAGTTGCGCCTTTCTGGACCGGGAGGCCCTATGCACGGTCACCACGCCTCGTGACGTCTCGCCTGGATTACTGCAACGCCTCTACATGGGGCTCCCTTGAAGGGCATCCGGAGGCTACAGTTAGTCCAGAATGCGGCTGCGCTGGTGATAGATGGAGCCCTCGTGGCTCCCGTGATAACACCCATCCTGCGCAGGCTGCACTGGCTACCTGTGGCCTTCCGGTGCGCTTCAAGGTTTTGGTGACCACCTTTAAAGCGCCCATGGCATAGGGCCGGGTTATCACGGGACCGCCTACTGCGACCAGATACCTCTCACCGACCCGTGCGCCTCACAGGAGGGACTCTCAGGTGCCAGCTAGGCAGTGTCCCTGGCGCCCAGGAAGGGCCTTCTCTGTGGGGCTCCCGCCTCTGGAACGAGCTCCCCAGGACTCCGCCAACTTCCGGACCTTGAACCTTCCGTCATGAGCTCAAGACACATTTATTCATCTGTGCAGGACTGGCTTAGATTTTAATTTTATAGGGTTTTAAATTGATTTTAATATTTATATTTCTATTTTTAATGATAGGGCACTGGAATAAGTTTTTTAAAGATTATTTTAATTTTGTACACTGATGTTTTATATGCCTGTGAACCGCCCTGGGTCCTTTGGGGGGTAGGGCGGTATATAAAATTAAATAATAAATAAATAAATAAATAATATATAAATAAAGCCTTTTCTGTTGCTAATTCTGGTCTTTAAATTTATTTATTTATTTATTTATTTAATCATATTTATATACTGCCCTATCTCCCGAGGGACTCAGGGCGGTTAACAGCCACGTAAAATATACATAAATACAAGTTAAAACCCCAATTAAAAAACTTATTAAATACGGCCGAATATTAAAACCCCAATAGAATAATAAAACCCATTAAAACCAAATTTAAAATTTAAAATCCTAGTCCAGTCCTGCAAATGAAAAGATGTGTCTTAAGCTCGCGGCGAAAGGTTCGAAGGTCAGGAAGTTGACGAAGTCCTGGGGGAAGTTCATTCCAGAGGGCGGGAGCCCCCACAGAAAAGGCCCTTCCCCTGGGCACTGCCTGGCTGACGGCACCCTGAGGAGTCCCTCCCTGTGAGAGCGAACGGTCGGTGGGAGGCAATCGGTGGCGGTAGACGGTCCCGTAAGTATCCCGGCCCAATGCCATGGAGCGCTTTAAAGATAATTACCAAAACCTTGAAGAGCACCCGAAAGGCCACAGGTAGCCAGTGCAGTCTGTGCAGGAGAGGTGTCACATGGGAGCCACAAGGGGCTCCCTCTATCACCTGCGCAGCCACATTCTGGACCAACTGGAGCCTCCCGGTGCTCTTCAAGGGGAGCCCCATGTAGAGAGCATTGCAGTAATCCAGATGAGAGGTCACAAGGGCATGAGTGACCGTGCATAGGGCATCCCGGTCTAGAAAGGGGCGCAACTGACGGACCAGGCGAACCTGGTAAAAAGCTCTCCTGGAGACGGCCGTCAAGTGGTCTTCAAAAGACAGCCGACCATCCAGGAGAACGCCCAAGTTACGCACCCTCTCCATTGGGGCCAATGACTCGCCCCCAACAGTCAGCCGTGGCTGCAGCTGACTGTACCGGGGTGCCGGCATCCACAGCCACTCTGTCTTGGAGGGATTGAGCTTGAGCCTGTTTCTCCCCATCCAGACTTGTACGGCTTCCAGACACCGGGACAGCACTTCGATAGCTTCGTTGGGGTGGCCCGGTGTGGAAAAGTACAGCTGAGTATCATCAGCGTACAGTTGATACCTCACACCGAAACCACTGATGATCTCACCCAGCGGCTTCATATAGATGTTGAACAGGAGGGGTGAGAGAATCGACCCCTGCGGCACCCCACAAGTGAGGCGCCGCGGGATCGACCTCTGCCCTCCTGTCAACACCATCTGCGACCGATCAGAGAGATAGGAGGAGTACCACCGATAAACGGTGCCTCCCACTCCCAATCCCTCCAACCGGTGCAGCAAGATACCATGGTCGATGGTATCGAAAGCTGCTGAGAGATCTAATAGGACCAAGGCAGAGGAATAACCATTGTCCATGGCCCTCCAGAGATCATCAACCAACCAAAGCCGTCTCAGTGCTATAACCGGGCCGGAAGCCGGACTGGAACGGGTCTAGATAGATAGTTTCATCCAGGTACCGAGGTAATTGACATGCCACCACACTCTCTACAACCTTCGCCACAAAGCGAAGGTTGGAGACCGGACGATAATTACCTAATACAGCTGGGTCCAGGGAAGGCTTCTTGAGGAGAGGTCTCACCACCGCCTCTTTCAAGGCGGCCGGAAAGATCCCCTCCAACAAAGAAGCGTTCGTAATCCCCTGGAGCCAGCCTCGTGTCACCTCCTGCGTGGCCAGTACCAACCAGGTGGGGCACGGGTCCAGCAAACGTGTGGTATGCTCAACCTCCCAGCAACCTGCCCTAATCTCTTCTTAGATTTTTGAAAAGACCTTTAAATACTTCTTTTGTCTAAGCTTTTATAGTTGATTTTAATTTTTACTTTTATTTATTCATTTTATTCATTTTAATTGTTTAATTGTTTTAAATTTGATGTTAGATCACCTTTCAATTGTAAATTATGAAGGGAGATAAATAAATAACTAAAGAGTGACTAAATTTGGTTGAGTTTGTCCTTCCTTTTTTTGAAGGTCTTTACTGTTATGTGAATTTTTGGGATCAAAGCACTTCCTCATCATTGGAACCTTTTTTAACCATAGTTGAGGGGGGAAATGAAATAAAACATGTTGGAAACCAATCCAGATTTTTACCTTTTTGTCTTTTTGCAGGGAACAATCATATTGGCATTATTTACAGGAAATCTAGGCACCAATTTATTTAGGATTTGAAAACCATAAATTTGAAACCACTCTCCCTTTTAACAACATTTATGGATGATGATAAACATCAATGTGAAATTTATAGGGTTTTAAATATGGATTTTATTGGGGTTTATTTTATATTTCGTATTGTATTTTAAATTTAGGCTATTGGAATAAGTTTTTTAAAATATTGTTTTTATTGAATGTATTGTCTTTATTTTATCTGCCTTGTTCACCGCCCTGAGTCCTCCGGGAGAAGGGCAGTATACAAATTAAATTATTATTATTATTATTATTATTATTATTATTATTATTATTATTATTATTATTATTATTATTATTATTATAACACAATAACGGTAATACATTACTTGAAACACTAGGTGTATATGACACTATTCATCATTTGAAATAGTTACATTTTAGGATCCTGACCAAATAATAATTTACTATTGTATAATAAATCAATTATTACTATGTAATGTACTATGCATTAGCATCTAACCTTTCCAAAATACTTTCAGCCATTCTTTTTCCCTTTTCTATTGCTCTTGGTCCTCCCATTGCGCAGCAAGCTGTAGCTCTGAATCCATCAAAATAAGTGGCATTTACCTGGGAAAATAGTTGCAAAAGGTGTACAATTAATTATACAATCTCTGATTAAAAATATAAAAATTCAAATTTTGTGGATATGAAATTTATCAAATAGTCATAGTCTGTCTTATTATAGTAGTAGTAATAAACTATAACTGATAGAATCATTGCAAATCATGTTGTCAGTATACCAATGGTTAAACCTAAGATTATTTATGGAACTAATAAACTATATTATTTATGGAACTATATTAATCTTGTAAAACCAACCTCCACAGAATTGAGTCAAGACCTTTAATTTTAATAATCACAAATGTAGGAACCCCTAAGGGAGGATCAAAAGAGGAAGGTAGTGGCTATGGTCACATGACTAAAGCTGTCTTCATTTTCAATATTTGGAAACAGGGTTTTGATTGAGAGCACATTCTGCCAATCTGTCGTGTCCACTCCTCCGCTGACGGCCGGGTCAGGAAATCCGAATCAGGCTTGCCTCTGCACCTCTGACCAAAGTCCTAGCAAAGTCCTCAGAGAGGCAGGAGACCAGTAAGTGACTTCAGCAAGATAAGTTCGACTTTGCCTGACTCAGACTGCCAGAAAGCAGGTCCTTTATATAGGCCATGGGGTGTGGCTCCATGACTCAGCACTCATTAAGGCCTGCCCCTCCCTTCCTTCTGTTGCCTCCGCCTATCCAATCTTCTGATGCGAGGTCACTCCAATCAGCTGTTGGAAGTAACCTTTCCTCAGGCACACATGCTGTGGAGGAGGGGGAGGGGTCTAGCTGCTCCGTTTGCCTGGGCATGGAGCCAGGGCTGGGGCCGGGGGATGCTCCCTCCTCTGCAGCCTGCTTGGGCATGGAGCCAGGGCTGGGACCGGGAGGTGCCCCCTCCTCTGCAGCTTGTCTGGGCATGGGGCCAGGGCTGGGGCCGGGGGGCATACATTCCTCCGTGTTCGGGGGCAGGTAAGCAGACCCCGGCTGCGGTGAGCGGACAAGACACAACACAATCATTCTGCGCATATACTGGCATTTGCAAAGAATTCTGTTGCTTCACAGATATTTCATTTATTTTTTATAAACATTCAATATAAATGGTATTGTTCTGTTAATGAAATGTTACTTATATTCCATATGCTCTGAATTTTAAAGCAAATATCTTTCAGAATAACAGGGTTAGAAGGGACACTAGAAGTCTTCTAGTCCAGGGGTTCCTAACCACAGTCCATGGACCGATACCAGGCTGTGGCCCATTGGGAACAGAGCTGCGCAAGCTGCAGGTGGGCACCCAAAGCTGTATTTGCACATATGCAGAATTAGGTTGCATGTGCAAAACCATCCCCTCTCCCTTGCTGCTCACTGCCACTGCCAATCCACGGAGCCGAAAATGTTGGGGACTGCTGTTCTAGTCTAACTCCCCATTTAAACTATTTAACGCTTCCTAACTTTAAATCAGAAATACAATTTTTTTATATAATAAAAATTACACTTGAAATTTTCATGTCATAATAGTTTTATATTGTCTCCAAACTAACTCTATTCTATATAATTGTAAAGCAATGAAAAAGAACCTTGTAAAATGGTGAAGGAGGCAATCCTTTGGCTCCCTGAACTTTCACTACACCATCGTCAATGCCTAAAAATAATGTTTAAAAATTCATGATTATTTATAATTAAACAAAAAAAAAATCAAATCAAAATCTCTGTTTATAGAGTTGAGCAATAGATATAACCAAATAAAATTGAACAGTTAAAAAGTAAAGAGAAAGGATTGGATTACTCTGAACCTTTACTAGGTTCATCTGGGAGAATGGAAGATTTTTCATACCTATCTTTTACTAAGTGAAACCACCTAGACAAATTTATTGCTGCAACAATAATGAGGCAACAACTAACATCAAACAATTAAATTGCAATAATGTGAACTCTAACTTCCTGGTGCAGTAAAGTGAATAACAAATATGTTTTATATTTCACAGATAACAATAAATGAGACTTGTCCTATAGAAAGGATAGTTCTATATGTGGGGCTTAGTCATGAATGTGATTTCTCCCTTCTAGAATTTTAATTCAATCTGTAAATTATCAGAGAATGTTGTATCAGATGTTAGCCCCAAAACTTATTCTTCTGAAAATTTGAGGTCTCTTGTATACATGTGCCAACAATTTTCCTTTCATGCAGCCCACTTCATCATCCATGAAAACTTTTAAGATAACTAC
>NW_026682185.1:0-9099 GCF_028640845.1 Ahaetulla prasina | reverse complement strand
TACTTATTTATTTATTTTATTTATTTAATCATATTTAGATACCGCCCATCTCCGAAGGACTCAGGGCGGTTCACAGGCATATAAAAGAACATATAAATACAAATTAAGAACACAAGTAAAAACTTATTCTAACAGCTGAATTATTAAAACTAATATAAATACTAAGACCAATTAAAATCGATATAAATTTAAAATTTAAAATTTAAAAATCTAGTCCAGTCCTTGCTATAAATAAGTGTGTTTTAAGCTCCGACGGAAGGTTCAAGGTCCCGAGAGTTGACGGTCCTGGGGGAGCCTGCTCCAGAGGGCGTGAAGCCCCACAGAGAAGGCTCCTTCCTGGGTGTCGCCAGACGACACTGCCTAGCTGGACGGCACCCTGAGGAGTCCCTCTGTGAGAGCGCACGGGTTGGTGAGAGGTATTCGTAGCAGAAGGCGGTCCCGTAAGTAATCCGCCCTATGCCATGGAGCGCTTTAAAGATGGTCATTAAAACCTTGAAGCGCACCCGAAGACCACAGGTAGCCAGTGCAGTCTGGCGAGGATAGGTGTCACACGGAGCCACGAGGGCTCTTTCTATCACCCGCAGCCGTGATTCTGAACTAACTGCAGTCTCCGGATGCCCTTCAAGGGGAGCCCATGTAGAGAGCATTGCAGTAATCCAGGCGGACGCCACGAGCGTGAGTGACCGTGCATAGGCATTCGGTCTAGAAAGGGGCAACTGGCGCACCAGGCTAACCTGGTAAAGCTCTCCTGGAGACGGCCACAAATGATCTTCAAAGGACAGCCGCTCATCCAGGAGGAGTGTTCCTTTTTAAATATGGAATAATCCTTAACCCTAATCCATTTAGATGTTTATTGAATCTTGTTATGAATTTCTTCAATACTTTCAACAGCCTCTTTATTACTTCACCAAAAATTGTTCCAATCTCTGAGATTCTCATTTTTATTTTTTTCTTTAAAAGCGTCATCAATTTTTATTTTATTTCTGATGACAAATTCATATTTAAAGTTTTGTTCATGTCATTTTTGGGTAGATTTTGTTGGAGAGTTTTGTCTATAACATCTATTTCTGGGAACAATACTATTCTAGAGAAGAACAATATAGCTGACACAATTGATTCAAAGTCCTGGTGAAGTTCTTCAAAGATAACTTTGAACACTCTGCTAAGTTACTTGTCTTGTTATAGCTCAATATCAAAAACAGTTTTTCTTTCCCACAAAAAAATGCATTTATTCTTTAAAATTAATTTCAATTTTGTAATATTTAAAATCTGATATTCCAACATTTTTGGAGTCCTTAATCTATTTAAAACTTTCTACTCAAAACTTTGTCCCACTTTTTGCTTCTTCTTCTTCTATTCTTCTTTACTTTCTCTTTTATTGATTTTTGTGTCGAGGGACCTTTTTAAAACAAGAAGCTTGTTGCTTCTTATTTTAATTCTTAATGATTATAATGATATATCTTGCATTTCTTATATTAAAGATTGCAGGTGCTCACTCAGTGTTTGCAACCTTGTCAATCTGAAGGAGTCCAACTTCGAAGAATTGGTTGAATTAATAGGCAATTTCTGAAATTGGTTAGCAAGGGAGATATGAAGTTAATGTCTTAACTTCAGCTACCCTGAACCTCTTTTTCCATTTTTCCCACTTCATCCCCCAGCTTGGTCCCTTCTCTTATCTTAACATTCCTGAACTATGATGGAATATGCACCTGAAGAATCAGTGGGTTGAAGCTTTGGCAACACATACGAAGAAGTAAATCTCATCAGAGAGAGATATACATTAAGGTACAGTACCAAGGAAGATGGAGAGGAGAAAAGCCTAGACTCTCTCAGGATATATTTAATAGCTTAGAACGTTATAGCTTTAGTTTGGCAAGATTCTGTCCATTAGTGCAAAAAATATATATATGAAGATTTGATTAGATTTCTCTGTGTTGTCTTTGGGCTTGGGCCCGGCATGATCTGTGCATGCTGGAATCCACTGTGAACTAATTCAAGGGTACTGAATCAATAGGGAGTTTCAAATCCTGGCGCTACTGGTTCACTATCTGTGCATGCGCAGAGTGTTTTTGATGATGGCTGGGCAGGTGGGAGCCTCGCTGCCGCCGCAACCAGTTTGCCTGAACCGGGGCGAATCAGGAGCAACACACCACTGTACTGAATTAATATCAATAATATTGATTTGTAATAAATGTATTGAGCTAAAACTCCATCTTGTCTATCTGCATTGTATGTACATAGCCCCTTACATTTAATCTCCTATCCTTCAAACATGCATGTCTATTGTCATTTATTTGCAAATGTAGCAGATGGAAAGATAAGTGACACACCTCAAAGAATGATCTGGATTGCGTTAATGGATTTGTGTCAAGATTTATTTAGAATATTAAGACTGCTGATCTGTACTGATGGAATCTTCAGCAACCTTTATCTGTATGATAAATTTCTAACTTATTAGCACGAGCACATCACTTGGTTTATCAGATGGTTGTTGATTCTCTAGTTTTTTTTTCTTTTCAAAATTATGTACTCTTTGTTTTTACTGTCTTAGTTTATAAAATAGCCAGATTGTGTCAGATTGGGGAGACAGATACATTTCATAAATAAATAAGCACATTTGCTCCAGAGTTTAGGCTTTGTTTATATGTATATGTGTCTATATGCAGTCTATGCATTTGAGCAGATTTTTCACATCCCCAGAAGAATTCAAGCAGACAGCTCTCATCCTCTGTCTGTAACAAAACCATGACCCTTTGCTATAAAGTCCTGACTGAATGAAATGTACATTTGGCAGCTGACTATTTTTCTCCCTTCTGAACCATTCATGTTACAGGCATTCAAGTTTATATAAATAGTACAATTAGATATACCAGTTTTGCATAAAATGACACTCCATATTTCACTTGAGGTGATAGTTGAAAATCAGATGAAAAATAGCAACGGATATTTAGTTTGGAGCAGGGAAGGCAGTGATCTGAGAAGAAAGTGTGAATTACTCTCTGTGTATGGATGTGTATATGTGGTGGAACTAAACCACAGCTCAACTTTTATTGATGTTGCACAGTTCTTAGAGGGAAAGGGGAAAAAAAAGGAGATTTAGTTATTAGTAGAACTTTCTTCCAGGCAGATGAAGATAAATGTTTTGGTGTCTATAAATTTACTTTCAGGACTGATTCTCATTTTCTACTCACCCCAGTGGAAAGACAGGCCACCTACCATTTTGGAACAGCAGGAGTCAGTCTCAGCTTATCTCTAGCCTACTTGGGAAAGGTGAAGACTATTTAAGGTTTTTTTGGATTCACATCAGAAGTGGCATTTCCCCCCTCCACTGGCAGAAACAGAACAAGCTGGTCATCCAGGTCATGGTTGTCTCAAAGATGTTTGGGATGTATGGATGAGAAGTGAAACATCTTCAAAGGGAAAAAAAAAACAAGAAAGTTCAGTTGCCTCCTGAAAAAAGTACATTTGTGACAACCATGACCTGGATGACCGAGAATCTCTACAGAGTTTTAGCTATACAATTTGGGATGAAGACCCTTTGAATGGTGTAGGATAGGAATTGATTTCCAGAGGAAAAATTGCAGACTACAGGAACCAGGAGCACTACCCACAGTGGTGGAATGATGCTGATTAGGACCGGTTTGAGTGAACTGATAGTTTTGATCAGCCGCTGGCCCCGCCCACCCACCCTGGCACTATCCCATCCTATATAATCACCGGTTTTTCAATGCCGCATGCCTGCAGCGTGCACTCACATTTTTGATTCCTGGCAAACCGATTGTTACAGCCGGCAACAGCCCACCGCTGACTATTCAGGTGACTCTGAGGACACAGACAAACCTCCAAGTGCTTCAACGACCCTCTAAAACAGTGGTTCCCAACCAGTGTGCCGCGGCACTAAAGGGGGGTGAGATCTTTGAGGTGCCGAACTTTGAGCTACAGATTTTAAATATCTATTTTCTTATAAGGGTGAACTTCTACTAACCTGTCAGAGCTGAAGAAGCTTCTTGGATGAGAAGTGAAATGTCTTCAAAAGAAAAATGAGTTGCCTCCTGAAATCTCTCTCTTCCAATTGGATGATGTGTGCTTGAGACAAATGCCTCTCTTCCAATTGGATGATGTGTGCTCTAATGGATACATCCCTTATTCCCTATCCTTTGCCATTTAGTTTTTCAATTTCTATAGCTGCCCGTTTCACACTTTGGACATTTGCCCCCAGCTGTTATTTGTATCTTGGGTTTTTGCCTTGGGGTTTCTTGATGTTCAACTGTTTTAAAATGCCACTGTTTATTTCTTTGTTTTGTAGAGATGCAATTTCTTTGCTTTGTTTTGATTTCTTTTTGACCTGTTCAGAATTTCTCCATTCTACTCTACTGGACAGGGGAAAAAACAAAAACCAAACAGGGAAATCTTCTTTCCCCCCCAGAAGGCTAGTGGCATTCTTTCTTTCCTAGCATGAGAGAAAATTAATCAATCAGGTTTGATTTTTACTGCAGTCCAGACAGAACACCTGGCTATCACAGTGGTAAAGTAGAGAACGAGGTTGAAATTTAGAAAGGGAGTTCTTAAGCCAGTTTCCTTTTTAGCTGGTTCATGCTGGGGGAGAGTGAAGTCACTGAGGATTGAAGTACAGAAAGCCCCTTGGTGAAAGGCTCCCAGAGCCATTCGGAGGATGCTTTACTGCCTCATATATTCATGGGAAACAGTATTGCTGCCCGCCCCCTCCCCCGTGAAAATTCCTTGCAGTTCAGTTTTGTCCCACATCTCTATGAAGTTCAATTATGATTGACAACCCTGAAGAAACCAAGCATGAGAATTATTGTGCTTGGGTCCCATGATGTCTGCTTTCCTGGAGGAAAAAAAAAATCTGCGGTACCTTCTTGGAACAATTTGCTTTTGAAAAGATACCCTAATGGACCTTGACAGTTCATGGATTAAAATGCATGACAATCATTCGATAGTTTCAGGATGAGTTCCTCATCAATGAATAAGACATAATTTTCTGAGTGAATTCTCTATGGAGAGTATAGTTCAGTGGCTGTTTGTGGAACAGCTGTCTAGGCTCCGGGGACAACTTTTAATCAGGTGTGCACATTCATTCTAGGGTGATAGGAGAAGCCTTTCCCCTTCACTGTTGTATCATCTTGCAGACACAAATAGAACTGCTATTTGGGGCTCTAACTGACAGGTGAAGTTGAGTTCTATTCTCTGAAAACTTAATGGTTGTATTAAACAGATAAAGCTAATGCAAGAAAAGGAAGAAAGAGAGAGAGAGAGAAAAGAGAAGGAAGGAAGGAAGGAAGGAAGGAAGGAAGGTAGGTAGATAAAGGAGTGGAAGAAAATGAATACCCCAAAAGGAGATAGTAAGAAAAAGGTACTTCCTCTTCATCTCCAGACAATATATTCAACATTAACAACTTATCACGGTCTCTTATACTATAAACAAATACCTTCTCATTCCCTACCAATCCCCATTTTCTATAAGCTCATCTCTAAATCTTAATTTTTTTCTTACTAATCAGCAAAGGTGCAGTAAAAATTAACAGAAATACCAAAAAACATAAGCATAAAATCCCTCTTTACATTTAGTCCAAATCCCTCCCATTGCTTTCTTTAGTAATCAAAATTTAATCTGTTAAATTTAATTCAGCAATTAAACATTACAAAAGTTAAAACAATTAAACTATCAGAAATAATAACTTGTTATTTAGATAACAAAATAACACAAATATTGCAAAATAATTCATTATAACCAGTTAAGCATTTAATAAAAAACATTATCCAATCCAGATTAAACATCACCAGAGATAGAAACTTATCATTTAACCGTAATTAAATAAACCATGTTTTTACTTCTTCTTTCCAGCCATCCTTAAATCCCATAGATAAAATTCTGACTCCTTTTTCTTCTACTATCTTTGCCTCTTCTCTTGAAATTCTTATCATCTTTATTCAAGTTCATTTGTAATTTCCATGTTATGTCTTCATTAGATCTCTTATACTTCAATTTCAAAGGGTAGTCTACATCACTCTTTTTGTATGATTTATTTATTATTTAAATTTTTTCTTTATCATTTATAAATAAATGATATTTATATATTTGTTTTAATTTTTAAATGACCATCCAATTCCATTTGTGAATCCAATATCTCCATCTGTTTCTTATAAGTTATATTTCCTGTCCCAGTCCACACAGGTACACACAAGCAGGGTTTAACATGTTTATTCCACATTGCAAAGCCCCTTTTTCATTCAACTGCAAGTCCAGTTTTTCCAAAATCTGAACCCAGCAAAATCAATGAAGTCAACACCCATCAAAGTCAATAACTAATCCAAAGGACAAGGAAGTTGTGCTGTGAGTCAAAGGAATCACAGCACAATGAAGTCAATATCTTCAACATCTTCAAAGCGCTCCATGGCATAGGGCCGGGTTACTTACGGGACCGCCTACTGCTACCGGATACCTCTCACCGACCGTGCGCTCTCACGAGAGGGACTCCTCAGGGTGCCGTCAGCGAGACAGTGTCGTTTGGCGACACCCAGGAAGGGCCTTCTCTGTGGGGCTCCCACCTCTGGAACGATCTCCCCAGGACTTCGTCAACTTCGGACCTCCAGACCTTCCGTCGCGAGCTTAAAACACATTTATTCATCTCGCAGGACTGGATTAGTTTTTAAATTGTGGTTTTAAGGGGTTTTAAATGGGTTTTAATGGGTTTTAATGGGTTTTATTAATTTGCTAAATTTTAATTATGCCAAATTGAATAAGTTTTTAGTGGTATTTTAATAGTATTTATTTTGTAATAGTACTGTTTATTTTATCTGCCTGTAAACCGCCCTGAGTCCTTCGGGAGAAGGCGGTATAAAAAAAATAATAAATAAATAAATAAATAAATAAATATGAGTCCATAGGTCCAAAGCATGGATTCAATGGAGTCAAGACATGAGAAAGCCAATATGTCCAAGGAAGTCCAGAGCATGCACAAACAATGGACTGTGAACATTGTTTCTGACAATGTTCAGGTTCCAAATGCTGAATTAAATAGCGCCAACTGGTGCAGCTCATTAGGAGGCTGGCTCCTTGCAAGTAGCCTTGCTGACCTCCATTGCACCTCACTCTGCTCAATTCGGCACAACTAGGCAACTCCTCTTCTTCACCACTGACTAGCTGCATCTGCATCTCTTCTCCAGCCCACACAGCTGGATGGTAATCTGCACTCACTGGCTGCAGCACTCCGGGTCTCCCTTCTGTTTGTGCAGTTGGTCAGTTATCTGGTTGTTGGCTTGTGGATTCCCCTGACGTTCCTGGCACCACCAGGCTCGATTATCTGTTCTTGTTGTGGAGCCTTCCTGGTCTCCCTGAAGCTCCCCATTGTTCCTCTTGGATTTCCCTGGAGCTGGCTCTTCCTTATCACCCAAACTGGCATCCAAGGGAGCCATCAGATTATCATTTTTTAATCCACCTTAAAGTTGATTCAATTATTTTTAAAGACACTTGTTCAACTTCAGTAAAAAAAAAAAGTGTTCATATTTCAGTAAAAACTTTGGTATGGAATTAAAAAGCCACACATTCACAAACCCACAGATCAAACTTTTCCTTTAAAGTAGCCATATTGTGCTTTAATAATCAACCTTCAAAGTCCTGCTTTGAATTCAAAATATAAACAAGACAATTTTTTCCCACTTGAGAGAATTTTCCAAATTAACTTCAGTGTCTTTCTTTAAATCAATTTTATCCAAAATGTTAGCACTTAAGAAACTTTCCAAAAATAGCTCTATAATCATCCCTTTGCTATATATTGCAAAAAAACAAAAATCTTATAAAGCTGGAAACATATAATTTTCTTTCTTTTTAATGGATTGAAGAGAAACTCCCCAGTGACTGATAAACTTGTAGCTTCAAAAGTTATTCAATCTTAAAGAAGCAATAAAAAAAATTAAAGCTCCAAAGTGATTGGAAAAATGATACTTGCTTGAAGGTTGGGTCCATAAAAAGGCAGCATTTATAACTAAGAACATTATGGAACCTATGACTCCCAGCTAATCACAAGCATCTGCAAAAAAATCCATTTCTGCCATTTACTACCAAAATCAGCTGTCGAGTACATATGGGCAATCTCCAGATATCTCTATTCCTAAGAAAATTTCAGCAGTCTGGATCTCACATCCAGCTGCCTTTTCAGACATAATGCCCTGCAATCCATGAAGTAGAAAAAATATGGGTATCAATTCACCTTGCCTTACCAAAATCCTCTGAATTCTTCTATTCTCTAGAAACAACTGAACAATATTCTGGCATGGAAATGGAAATTAAATATTCATTTGAAAGACTTCAAGAGAATCAAAAGGGGTTTAGACAGGGAATAAGTATTTTGGAACTAGATGGCCTTTTTGTTAATGTAATAAAAGCCTAGGAAGCATAAAGGTTTTTCAGTGAAAGTCTTCTTTATATATACCTGATGAGTTCATCTTAGGCACCTTATTACTATTTAAACAATGTAATTCTTTCTTAAACTCTAATAGAATATGAATAGTGGCTGAAATAAGAAGCTCACTGAAATGCTGAAAGTGTCAAAGGGCTGTGAACCTTTTAATAATAGCCTTACTCTTTTGATTGATTGCAGTCTTTTCTGAAAATGTGTGCATGAATATTTGGATTTGTATATTTCTATAAGCCAAAAAGAAGCTAACCAAATTATGCCATGGTCTGAGAAAACAGAATGGTAGCCAGATGGCTTTAATTAATTTTGTGGCTTTTCAATATTTTTGTTGGGATTTTTCTCTGGTAGGAATTTGTAAAGATTGACAAACTGTAAAGGTGTTGGCAAACTCAAACAGTGAATACATATTAAGGCAGGGGTCTCCAACCTTGGTCCCTTTAAGATTTGTGGACTTTTTTTTTTAAATTTGAATTTATATCCCGCCCTTCTCCGAAGACTCAGGGCGGCTTACACTGTGTTAAGCAATAGTCTTCATCCATTTGTATATTATATACAAAGTCAACTTTGTCTTTGTCAAAGTCAAGCTGGCTGAGGAACTCTGGGAGTTGAAGTCCACAAGTCTTAAAGGGACCAAGGTTGGAGACCCTTGTATCAGTCATTC
>NW_026682184.1:0-9103 GCF_028640845.1 Ahaetulla prasina | reverse complement strand
AAATCCACAATTAATTTAATTGTGTGGTATAGCAACAGTTCAGTTCAACAGTTCAGTCTGATTGATTGCATTCATAACTTTTTTTTTCAATTGACACAGTGGTGAAAACTGAACTGGTCTACTACCGGTTTGCTGGCTATGCAAGCGTGCTGCACGTGTGCATGTGCAGTGCACACCATGCACCAAATGTGAGGTGTGCACTCACGCAGTGCACACCAAAAGAAGGCAGGGGGTAAGTAGAACAGCGTGTGGGGAGGTAATCTGCTGTGGCACGCAATCTTTTTTTTTTTTTTTACTTTTAAAAGCATTTCGGCCGAATAGGCTGTGAAAAAATGCTTTTTTTAAAAAAAAGTAAAAAAAAAAAAGAGGCTCTGACAATCTACAAAAATAAGAGACACAACATCAGTATTTCAAAATAAGGAGACAATATGTGCCATTTGGGGATGCTGGCAGTGAGATTTTAAAGATACTATTATGTTTCCAAAATAAATTTGGGCCAATGAGGCCACTTTTGTTTAAATAAATCCTGGTTTTGTCACAATTATAATTCATTTGACCTGAAGTGCCATTGATCGGAGTTCTTGTTTT
Source organism: Ahaetulla prasina (assembly GCF_028640845.1). Classification (NCBI taxonomy): domain Eukaryota; kingdom Metazoa; phylum Chordata; class Lepidosauria; order Squamata; family Colubridae; genus Ahaetulla; species Ahaetulla prasina. The sequence goes on along the minus strand of NW_026682184.1, from coordinate 8,515 downwards.
TTTGGTATTCAAAAGGGTTTTTTTCTGTGACTACTTTCCAATGAAGAACAAAAGGCAATACTTCCAATAAAAACATAACATTAATGCAACATTTCTCGTTGAACTTATAACTGTTGTGATTGCTAACTGACAATATCATCTGAAGTCAAGTGCCACATGCTAAAATATCAACAATCAAATTACTTGGCAATTCAAATAATCTCCTTGATAATTATAAATAATTGATGGATGGATCAGTAAGTAGTATTCATTACAAGAATGATAAATTTCTACCGCTCAAATGTTTATTGTTGGCTGACTTGTTCTTCCCTAAATTTCATGTTCAGTTTCTTTTTTAAAGTCAGTTGAGTATAATGATGCTAAACTGACTTTAAAAAATCGATAATGATGGTATCTTATGATTATATTATGTTGTTCTTTGTTGTTTGCATGTTCACTTAAATTTTATGCATTGGAGACAAATTCCTTATGGGTCCAATCACACTTCGCCAATAAAAAATATTGTGTCGTGTTGTATTGTATTGTATTGTATTTATTGTATCATATTGATGCATTAGAGGATAATATAAAATAAGCCTTTCAACAAGTCAACATGTCTCATTATCATGGTTACAGAAGTATGATATATCCAATATCAGAATAATAAACCTTATTTTAAAATTGAAGGTTCTCTAAGAGGTGTTTAATTAGACTGATTAAGTGATACCAAAAGAAGAAAAGAACAGGAAGGCTCAGAGGGCCGTTTTCCTGCAAAGGATGAGACATTGCGTCTGTGAATTACCATTTGCCCATTCTGCTAATGTTTCATTTGTCCCAGCATCTTTCAGCTTAAATTACTACACTTGAGGTCAGCTCAGCAAAAATTGCAAATAACTTTTGACAGCAAATGTTGCCAAAGGATAAAATAGCATGCACTGGAAGACCATGTTGAGAGGAAATGTTTTATTTTTGAAGAGAGGAATTGCAGCACTGAAATGTCATTACAGATTTAGGAATTAAAAAAAAATGGACATGTGCATTTATGTGTACATATATGTAAACCAATGAACTGAATGTGGAGTTTTAAGAATCAACCCAGTACCACCAGATGGCATGGTCTACCACTAGCTGAACCCCTCTTCTGTCCTTCCAATATAAGCAATTGTGAGTTTATTATTGCACAATATTATTTCCCTTTCCTGCACCCTAAAAAGAGGGAAGTCATCTCTTTTGGGAGGGAATCTTGATGGGATACAACCCATCTGGAACAATAGGTCCATGACCTGGGAGTTCTCATGAATTTGAGGCTTCTGCTAGAGCAGCTTGCACAGACTGTGACCAGAAAAACATTTTTCTAGCTCCAGCTGGTATCTTAGATATGAATCAAGATGGTTTGACATCTCATACCCTCAATATCTCAAATAAATTACGGCATTCATACTGAATGCACTTGTTAATTTGCTTCTGGTTGCTTCTACATTTCTGAATACAATTAGAAGTGATAATGATGAAAACTATTTATCATTTGGATTCTTGTTATCTATAGAACTATCTGCTCCAGGTTTGCCTATACTGTGCAGTCAATTCATGAAAGTGTCCTGCCACCAGGAGCAGACGATTTCAATCAATTGTCAATCCTATAGTAAAACTTGCTCCATACTTAGATTGGTTCTTTATCAACTTTCTGGAAAATAGGAAATATAATAGTCTTCTGGTGATCTTTTGAAGTATAAATAGTAGCTCTGAGATCTGCTAAGGATTTAATCATTTATGGTATAAATGTTAAATTTTATGTTTGATTTTTTTGTTTGTTTGTATTTTTCTTCCTCCTATTTGATGCGGGCCACTAGAGACGAATGGTATGAAAAGAGTGGCATTTAAGGCCTTTGAGAATATCTCTATCTATAGCCTTTTTGCTTTTATTATTCCTTTATTGCAATCATCTGCAAACGTTTCCTTTGTTCTAAACTCATAATGTCACAATCAATGGGCGCAACTCAATTACCACATCCAATGTGAATTATACTTCATATGGTGGTATCATCTCCTTGGTCAAATTATTTTTTGTTAGATAACATAAATACCTAGTAGATGACATGAACACTTAGGGTCAAAAATAAACCCTATAAGGGATAATTGCCCGGCACAAGGAAAATAACATATACTTTTTCAGCATTTCATTAAATGAATTAGAAGATCAAAATTAAACGTTCTGTAGCCTGAAAAGCTTGGAACCAAATGTGCTCTGCTCATGCAGTTTAATCAAAGTTTAGCTATATTTGGGACTCTTGAGGCATCAGAGACCAAGCTATTAATGTTACTTCCTCATGATTGGTAAATCCCTTGAATGCAGAGAATCATTGACATAATATTATTTCCCCTTGAAATCTATTCCTGCATTTAGAAAGCTAACACATCAGTGAGACTTAACAGAACCCTTTGTTTTCTTCCCTCTAGTTTCCTGTATAAAAGACAGTTAAATGAAGAAATATTGAAGAAATATTCTTTAAAGGAGAATTCCCTAGAATCTAAAGTGGTAAGGATTTCCACCTCAAGGAAGATATTGAACATACAGTATTTGCTGCTAAAACACAGGATAAATTATTGCTCAATACAGCATTGCTCAATCTACATGAACAGTAAAAAATGTACCAAGTATTCCTTGTCAAATATTTTTTTTTAAATCCTCACAAAAATATAAGAAAACCACAGTCCAGAAAGTAGCCCTGTGTTGGCCCATGGGGTAGGGAAAACAAATGCAAAATCCATGGTTGAGCAACCGTAAAAGAATGTGCAAATTTCCAAGAATTCCATTTTGCTTCAAGTAAAATGAATTAAAAGACAAAGGATTCTGAAGAAGTGAAATTAAGTTAGATAGTGTTAGGGTAATTCCACAACATCAATATCTTTACTGATTATCTCAGACCTTAAACCACCACAGGAATGTTCTACCAGAACAGAATCTGAAATGCTAGGTAGATCCATAGATATTGTACCAGCATTTGAATGAACTAAGGTAAACAGTTTTACTCCTTCCTTCCTTCCTTCCTTCCTTCCTTCCTTCCTTCCTTCCTTCCTTCCTTCCTTCCTTCCTTCCTTCCTTCCTTTCTCCCTCCCTCCCTCCCTCCCTCCCTCCCTCCCTCGTCTACACTCAAGAAGGGACAAGGGGAGTGGGAGAGGATGGCTGTGACTTTCTCACACAGGGGTGGAGGACAGTGGTGGCTTTCAATTTTTTTTACTACTGGTTCTGTGGGCATGGCTTGGTAGGCATGGCTTGGTAGGTGTGTCAGGGGAAGGATATTGAAAAATCCCCATTCCCTCCCCACTCGAGGGGAAGGATACTGCAAAATCTCCATTCCCATCCCACTCCAGGAGAAGGATACTGTAAAATCTCCATTCCCAACCCACTCCAGGGGAAGGATACTGTAAAATCATCATTTCCTCCTGATCAACTGGGACTTGGGAGGCAGAGAATAGATGGGGCTGGGGCCAGTCAGAATTTTTACTATGGTTCTCCGAAATACTCAAAATTTCCGCTACCAGTTCTCCAGAACTGGTCAGAACCTGCTGAAACCCACCTCTGGTGGGGTGGGGGAAAGACTATCCTGGTGAAAGTGAAGTGCTCACGTGCTGCGGCCAGCGGGCCATGGGCGACAGAGGCACTGCTGGTCCCACACTGATCTGCACAACTTCACAGCAACCAGCCAGGCTAGAACAGGTTCAGCCTTAGATCTGGCCTGTGGAGCTCCCCTGGACAGAGCAGTCCCCGCTTGCTCATTGCCTCCTGGGCTGGGGTGGGCTGAGGCAGCAGAGGCCAGCCCCTTGCTGTCTCCAGGGTGGCCCAGCGGGTCAGATCTAACCACATCACAGGTCGGATCTGGCAGGCAGGGTTTGTGTTTGACATGTCTGGTTTAGAAAATTGAGTGATTCTATGTATCAGCATCATTTTAGCCATTGTCTATCCACTGCAGAATGAAGGCCGCTTCCGCATGTTTTCAACCAATATGGTTCTAAGCTTTCTTTTGCCAATTGGGCCCACAATATTTACTGATGTCATTGATCCATCTTGTTTTAGGTCTCTTTCGTGGATGCTTTGGTGCACCTGCCATCAGTTCTTCTTGCTATGTGACCAGCCTGTTTCCATTGTAATTCTTATCCTCTCTTGATGATATTGTATACTTTCGTTTGTTCTCTAATCCATGTGCAGGTCTTTTTATGTTACACGTATATATGTATACGTGTTTTCTGAGACCTTATCCAGTTTTGGAACACAATATTTTATTCCATAATACAGTTCCTATATTCTTTTCAAGCAATCACTAAGAGCTATTGTAGCTGTAAAATGACAGAGCAAATATTTGGTTAATTGGTCTGATCCTCTGCCAAGTCTAATCTGCCTACAGCCTACCAAGGGAGAAACCAATGCAATGGAATGTGCAAGAATGAAACTGTTGGCAAGTCACAGAAATCAATGTTTGTACTTGCATCAATCAAATTAATAGTGGTTCATATTGGTCAACAAGAGTTCCAGCTCAAAATAAAAAGGCAGCTATGTTTGCAGCAAAAAAGCAAGTCTAGAGTAACTTAACTGGATTTATTATGGATCTTGTGGATAATTTCAACTAGGCCAAGTGCACCTCCATTTATATAACAAGCAATACCTACTAGATCAAAAATGGACAGCATATGTTTAACATTGCTTAGAAGGCAACTGAAATGAGCTGGACTGGAGTGATTTTTGGTTTTGATTTATTTTGGGATTGACAGTGTTCCTTTCGGATTGGATAAATGAGTCTGATCCACTTCATAAAACAAGATCACTCATCCAGAGGAATGCTCATTGAAGGGTAAAAAGTGCTGTTAGCTCAGTATTAGCAGGTGTTTGAGCCAAAATTAGAAATAACTTCAGTGATCTGGGTTACTGATTATTGCTTTTTATCTTGGATGACTAACCAAAAAGTTATTGATCCAAAAACTCTCTGCGGCACTTTCTCCTAAGAAAATTATCACAGCTTTTATTAAATGTGTTGCTTCAGCCCTGACTGGGAGAACAGCACTAGGATTTGCAATCCTTGATCAGATCAGTTTTTTAAAAGTGAAAATATTGGAGGAGGACATATAGAGTTTTATTTATTAATCAAACTTATATACCGCACCATCTCCCGTAGGACTCAGGGCGGTTTAGAATTCCCCCCCTTTTTTTTTTTAACAAAAAGATGCTTAGAATATCTGAAAATTTGATTTTATTTAAATGCTGGTTTAAAATAGAAGGAGCGAAGGATTGGATTTATTCTCACCACATCTCCTCAGGTATCTTTCTGATATCAAGTCTTATATTTTCTTATATTAGTCTTAAATTTTCAAAAGGAAAGTTTGATTACATCTGCTTTGCTGTTTGAAGAACTGTGGCACTCCAGCTTTAATGTGGCATGGCTATTACTGAACTAATTCTCCATTCCCAACTCTTTTCTCTAAAATACCAGAAAGCAGCAAGAGAGTGATTCAGAACAGAATAGAAAATACCATGGGGGGTACATGCTAATTTCATGTTAATATGTTCTTGAAGCAACTACTTTCCTTGTGTTAACTTTCCCCCTACCATTAAGAAATATATGAAAGTTTTTATTGCACACCGAATTGTTAAGTTTGGCAAGATTGTCAAATAACCCGAAAACTGATATGATCCTAGTAGTAATGAACCCAGAGTCATTTTGTTATGAAATGGGCGGCAAATTAAATAATCTTTCAAGTTTCCCTGTAAATTAGGCTAATAGAATTCTTCTGTTACAGACGTGGGATGGTGTTGAAATTAAGAGGCTTGACCCCAGGGACTCAGGAACTTCATGATGGAAATATTTTGCTGCAGACTTAACTCACAAGTTACTATCTGATATTTTCCTTTGGAATATTTCCAAGTGAGACTAAAATGCTCCTTTTTAAATTACTTTCCAATATAGGGAGTTTCTAAAAACTGAAGTTATAGTTCCTGTGCAAGCATGTGCAAGTACCTTTACTCCAACATATATCCACAGAGCAGAGGTCTCCAACCTTGGCAACTTTAAGACGTGTGGACTTCAACTCCCAGAATTCCTCAGCCAGCAAAGCTGCCAAGGTTGGAGACCCCTGCCACAGAGCACTGTGAACTCCCACACACATATGGACAAAATTGGGATAATTAAGCATTGCAAACTCTTTTCATGGGCAAAGTGCTTGGGATGTGAAACACCTGAATTTCAGTGAGATGTGGCAGCAGTGGTTGACACTTTTCACATTTCTCCTGCTAGTAAGAATTATGTGTGAAAAACATCTCGTGGTTAAGATCACAATGTTGTGCTTAAGTTATTGAACTAGGATTATGGAGACACAGGTTCAAGTCTGTCCTTAATGTAAACCCATTGGGTAAATTTGAGCCACTGTCATCCCTGCTACTTCATAGGGATACTGCTACAAGGTTGTAGTAAGGAAGATTCCCATGCAAGCTACCTTGAGATCATGGAGGAAAACCAGGATAGACATTAAATACTCTTTATTTAATCATGTATTAGTGAGAGAGTGACTGGTCCAGAGTCTCCCAGTTCATCAACCATGGCTTTCCTTTCCTTTCCTTTCCTTTCCTTTCCTTTCCTTTCCTTTCCTTTCCTTTCCTTTCCTTTCCTTTCCTTTCCTTTCTCCTCCCTCCTGCCATCCTTTCCTCTATTCCCTCCTCCTCCACTTTCCCTTTCTCTATAAGCATATTTATTTTATTTATTTTTATTTTATTTATTTTGTTGAGTACATATTAGATAATATATATAAGTATAAGCATGAACTGAATACATAAAATGAATACAATTAAAGGGAACATTAGGACAGGGACGGTAGGCACGCTGGTGCTCTTATGCACGCCCCTTACAGACCTCTTAGGAATGGGGTGAGGTCAACAGTAGACAGTAGTCTTAGGTTAAAGTTTTGGGGGTTTTGCGATGAGACCACAGAGTCTGGTAGTGCATTCCAGGCATTAACAACTCTGTTACTGAAGTCATATTTTCTGCAATCAAGTTTGGAGGGGTTCACTTTAAGTTGAAATCTATGAAATGTATATGTACCTATGTATATGAAATTATATAATAATTGTCCATACTTTGAAGGGGGAGATTTCCCTTTTCTATAACAAATAAGTAAATCCTCGATATGAGAGCAAAGGAGAGATCCAGATCCAGATTTTATACCATAACCACTAAACCACAGTGGCTCCTAAGTTACCAGGCAGGCATAATCACTTGCATTTCACAGTCCCCTGAGTGAAACAGTTCCCAGATAAAGATTTAAGACCCTTATAACATCCCTGTTATACTTAGACATGATCCATTGCAACAGTCAGCAGACACTGCAATGCCTCACCAAGCAGTGCAGCAGATTAATGGATCGCTGTACAAAAGGCTGCAGCCATACCATACATCGTGGCAGGGAAACCTTGTCGTAAGCCCATGAATTAACAGTCCCTTAACCAGACATTTCTAGCTGTTACATGCCAAGTCAGGAATGTCCAGATGGATGAAAGGCGATTCTGTGAATGGATCTATTGATTGTGCCAATATGTAGTTATAAGGAGCAATGGTTTCACTGAGCCAGATGCAGATTTGGTTGCCAAGACAGGAAGTAAGATGGAAAGGAGACTGTAGCATAGTTATGCCGACAGGGCACTGCACTGATTAGGACTGAGTGTGATGTGCAGAGTCGTTCACACTCCATCTCTTTCTTCATCCGTGCATCAGTGATTGGTGACTTGCATAAATGAATAGCTTCATTCCAACCCCAGAGGAAAATTGTTCAGCACCGCAGTTGATAACACACAATGCTTTTCAACTGAGTCAGGGCACACCTTCAGCTGTGACTCAGAAAGCACTCGCTGATCAAATGACATAGAAACATGTCAACTCTCTATCCAAGAGCTGGAGAGGTTTGGAAACCCACAAACTACTTGTTTTCTTCAGGGAAAAATATTTTTTGTCAGTTGGCTTTCTCTTTCCACGTAAACAATGCAGTTGATCTCAAAAGGCAGGGAGTTTTGTCGAAGAGCATCTGGTCGGAGATCAAATAGTGCTTTTTCAAAGGAAAAAAACAGGCAAAGGAAAGTGTGAAATTAAAGAGTTCCATGGTAATGAAGTTGGTATTTGCGAAACATTAAAAACAAAGCAAAAAACAAAACAAAACCCTGGGCTCCTTGTTATTATCTGAGATATTTAATTTTTGCTTCCTAGGACAAAAGTACTGCATTTGCCACTGGTTGACCTACTAAACCCAAATAACAGTGACGTAGTTACACATCCCTATTAATTGAGCTTGCTAGCCATCGTAATTGGTTGGTGGTGTTTTGAAATCGCATTAATCATCAGCTTGGCAGGGAGCGTTTCTCCCCCTCCTTGGAGGAATGCAGCCTCCTGTACAAATCTTATGTCACTGGTATCACTGATTTCAAAAGTGGGTGTTTTCTTTGAGGTACAAGGTATTTAATAATGCTCCAACCCTGACTGAAACCAAGGCACACCCTTCCATG